>NC_053142.1:52399608-52459107 GCF_016808335.1 Panicum virgatum
GTCAACAAGCTTTTCTGGCGCCATTGCCGGGGATCGGCAACACGAACCCTAGGGTGATCTCTCTAGTTTTTGGACTAACCCTAATTTTATTATTGCATATACCCTGTTTTCTTGTTTGTGTCCTTGAAAGCAGGTGGAAAAAGTTAGACACCAAACTTGGACTTCGAGAAGTCCATATCCACTTCGACAAATTTCAAAAATCAGTAACAAGATGATCGAGGAGCCTCGACATGGAACATCGACAACGTCCACATCGACATGACGGCAACAACATCAAGATTCACTCTTTAGTGGTAGGTGCTAACTTTGTTAGTGGCCCAGCATCCGCTATCGAGTCCCGCTCCCCAAAAGCAAAAGATGATAAATAAGGTATGCCGCCATGTCAATTAATTTTAAAGACTGATGTTTTGGGAAGAATTGTTTGTTCAAGCAATAGGTATGAAGCATGCCCGCGAAGAAGAAAATCGTGCGATCATCATCATGAAGTGTTACTGTTGTGATGAGTTTTCGTCCTAGATCAGATAAGTACCATGAGAAAATAATAGATTATTTTGAAGCTCCATCAAGTCTTCTTTCCAACGGATCAAGAACCATCAGCTTGGAGATCAGTGTGCAGAGTTATGGTAAAATCTTTCAACGCTGCGCGTTCTGAAATCCCTCTGGACAGATTGCAGCGCCGTAATAAAACGAGCATAACTTCTTTATCCGGAGTCTAAATGGGGTGAATAGCCACTTGTTGGAAACATAATTTGATGCACCTTGCAATGGAGGAGAAGTTTGGTACATGTTCTGCACTGGATGAAGGGAAATTCAATGAGGACAAAGGCAGTAGCAACCGACAAAGAAGGTGATGATGATGTCAAAGGATGATTGGAAAGCTGTGTACGCAAAAGATGATGATTTGAAGTTAACCAAAGCTGAAGGCAACAAGATTAGAAGAACCACGACACCACCTATCTTCTCCAGTGAGATGCTTGATATACTTCTAATCGAGTGATGCTATCAAGGAAGGAAACCATTCGGATCAACACGAAGCACAGGAGCATCTTCCAATCCCGACACCATGGGTAAAGCAAGAACAATGGAGAAGACACATTATTGAAGCTGTGATATTTGCTGGCGAATTAATGGTGATGACCTTGAAGCCTAGGGACGCACGACACTACGCTCCAAAGACCACATGATCGAGATCATTGACATCTTCGGATGAATTCACAAGAAGATATTGCTCTCATCAATGTCCAGCTCGACCTCAGAAGCAAATAGCAGCATATTTTTGGATATTCAAAAGCCCCATGAAGTTCCGGTTCCAACAAATCAAGAATGAAGCCAATCAAAGTTTCCTACAAGAAGTTATGGCCAAAACATCGAAGGTCGTGCACTTTGAAATTTTCTGGACACGCAGCAGCTAAAGTAAAACAGTCATAACTCTCTCGTTTGGACTCCGTCTAAAGCGAATGACCACTTGTTGGAAAGGTAATTTCATAAACTTTTCTATAGAGCTATATTTTGTTATATGTTCTGTTGAGTATACAGGAGATATTCCACGAAGAAGAGGCAGGAGCAACGCGATGAGAACAAGATAGAAAAGATGACGATGACAACAATGAAGGGGAGCTTGGGCGATGTTTTCATCAAGCATACATGATAAAATTCAGAGGCTTGGAGCAGAGAAAGAACCCCAATGACATTGGCAAATGAAGGCACAAGCGGTCGACCTTTGACAAACGAAGATGTTGCAAACAAACCACGACGGATTACAAGAGCGCAACATTCAACACATGGAGACGTGAGAAGCAAATCACGACGGACCACGAGGAGTGCATCAAGATGACATCTCGCACAAAGCACCACGACTCCAATGAGTATGAAAAGCTCCGAGGCTAAGGTATACAGTGAATTCTCAAGCTTCTATTGGTTTTGTTGATAATCGTTAAAAATCTCATGCTCGAACCAATAGTCGGAATGAAAGTTAAATTCTATGCCTTGTTCTTTTCATGATGATAGGCTAGAGTTCTTGAGAAGGTTGATTTCATGCTTAAAGAACATCTGCCTAATAATGAGCTCCGCGCTATGCAAGAAACACATGCTGCATTTAATTACACCATGCCTTGTTGATGAAATTTAATTGAGGATGTGACTATGTTGCATATGTTTACAAATAATTGCAAATCTCGATCTTGCTTTGCGCTTGGTCAAGCTCATGACCCTAAAAGAGCACATGTCGGGAGAAGCCCCGAATTTCACTAACCATGCAGGACATGAAACTCAAATGATGAGGAGGGAAACTGTGCCCAAAAATTTTGAACACCATCATCAACATCTTCAAGTTTCAAGAACGGACGTCGCTAAGCCTCATCAATTTTGTGCACAAGTCCAGAGATTTACAATGCAAGAAAGTTGAATATTCAGGATCTCCATCAAGTACTCGGTTCAACGCATCCATGATCGATACAATTGAAGACCCACGGGAGGAGCTATGTCTCAAACATCGGAGATGCACGTGCTGAAATCAGCACGGGGCAGATTGTTGTGACAGGGAAAAAGGGGCATAACTCCCTCAATTAGAATGCGATTTGAGCAAATGAAGACTTGTTGGAAAGAAGATTTCGTGCACCTTGCATTGGATCAATTGGTTGGCGCAACTCCCAATCTGGACAGAGAGGAAAATCCGTGAAAAGAAAGGTAGCGACGAAGGACAACAAAGAAGGAGGTGACGATGATGTGAGAGACGATTGGGCAAGTTTTCCAGTAAGCGTGATTGATCATGTCCAACATGGGAAGTGGAGTAAGAGCTGCATGGAACACCTTCACCTCTTGCATGAAGGACCATGGCTTTGCATTAATTTGAAGGTAAGAAAGTCGAGCTCTATGACTTTAAATGAAGCGCTTTGCGGGAGGCAACCCGATCTTTTATTTATATATTAATATGACCGTCTACATTGCACTCTTTAATCAGAATATCAAGTAACATTGTACCGTTGCTCTAACAAAAACCACAACTTCATGTTGTTCATTCTAAATGTTATTGAGGGAGCACTTTGTTATTTGATCTTGGGAAACTTGTAGACCTTTTTGTGTGCCTATTAGCGTTTTGAGTCTTTTTCTTTGTGTCTTTTAGAGAGATTTATGAAGCATTGCACCACCCTTTGATTCTAAACTTGTGGCTAGTTAACTTAGGCTAACTTTTTGTTTTGTTTTAGACCACCTCATCTTGTCATTTCATTTTGTTCACCCACCCCGTGTTGCATTGCATACCATGTTGTTCGTCTCACCCTTGCATTGCATTGCATGTTGCATTAAAAAAAACCTTTTCTAAAATATTGACTAGCCTCGCTTTGAGATCCTATAACCCTTAGGAAAACCACTCATAGAGCAATCCCAAAACCATAGGGTATGTTTTTCATTCAAAAAAATCTAACTTTTATTTCTCTCTAGTTTTTTTGAAACCACCTTAGATAGAATTTCTATACCCAACACTCTCTTTTCAAAATTTTTGTTTTAAGCAAAAATATAGGAAACCCATAAACCTACTTCTAAAACCTTGTTAGCTCGGTCGCTTGGTCCTTTTCGATAAATAACTTTTTCATTGACAAAAGCCTCGCTTCTTATGAAGTGTCGCGAAGGCTTTTTGTCACTCTTAGCAATTGTTTTTGAATAAGCTAGTTGCGGAACAACATCGAAAGGTCCTTTCAACCTTGCTAACACTTGTTTTTGCTAACTTTGCATTTGCACTTCGCATCCATTCCATTGTTCATGCACTCATTTGCTAGCTTGGTCTCAACTTTATTGATGAAAGCTTTCATATCCATGTTAATGCTTCACGTGAGCATTTTTCTTTTTGCAATCTTGTGTAAACATGGTGTTTAGACATGATTGAAGACCATCATCATTTAGTTACCAAGCTATGAGGTTGCATTTGGTTGGTTTATAAGCTTTGCAATGCGCTTTATTTTTTCTTGTGCTATGAAGGCCTATTGATCTTGGGATAGACATGGTGTTTTTGACCTTGGTTAAATAAGTCTTTCTGGCTATGGAGAAGTTCGGCAATCTAGTTGTAAACATGGTGTTTAGAACTAGGTGTAAATATTGTCTTTGTTTATATACCTTCCTCTCATTTGCATTTACACTTGCACACACGTACACTCACTAGGTTTTTATTTTTTTTTCGCTAAGCTAGCTATGCCACAAATTGAGATCTTAGGAATGGTAGGTTTGTTGGCATTTGTTTTCTCCCAACCGTCACCTTGGGGGTAGATTGTGCACTTGAATTGTTTTGCAGGCATGACAAAGCGTTCCCATGAATTCTTGATCAAAGAAGAAATCAAATTCGTCAACATCTCCAAAGTTTCGAAAGCAAGCCCTGTTGTTTTCATCAGATTTGCACATGGACAGAGATGTACAAGGAAGAAAAAGTTGATATTCAGAAGCTCCATGAAATTCCCGTTCCAACGCATCCAAGATCAATGAATTTGAAGACGTACAAGGAGATATGGCAAGAACATTGGACGTTGCACGTTCTGAAATTCGTCGAGACAGATTGCAGCGCTGGGATGCAATGGACATAACTCTCTTGTTCGGAATCAGTTTTGGACAAATGAGGACTTGTTGGAAAGGAATATTCGTGCACTTCGCAATGGAGCAATGTTTCAGTACATGTTCTATTCTAGAAATTGAAAGAAAAATTCGTGAAGATGAGGCAGCAATGGGACAACGAGGAATTGAAGGAGGCGACGACGATGAGAAGCAAGGATTGGGACCATGACTTAGTACAAGAAGAAGTTGAAGGAAATTGAGGCAACAAAGGTGAAGACACATTGAAGATAATATTCATACACATGAGGGAAGGACTTCAAGAATTTCAAGATGGTCCATCTTCTCCTTCCACGCCTAGCATCATGCTAAGCATGGGGGAGGATTTTGTGGACAAGAAAGAAAGATCTCATGGGGTAAGATAATCACGGTTGCCACAAGATGCTCATTATTTCTTCTTCCATGCTTAGCACAATGCTTAAGTATGGGGGAGGCCGTGCTACACTTCATTACGAGCATCGAGAAGGACGGTAATTCTTCCTCAACTCTCTCTTTTTCTAAATGCTTGTACATATATGCCTTCAACCATAGATGCAACCTTTGTATATATCTCTCAACATATCACATGGCTTCTAGGAGGACAACCTAGTTTTGTGCTCACCACATTGATACATTTTGGCAATGTCTTATGCTTATGGAAAAAAATGATGAAAGTTGCTGCTTTGTTTTACCTACGCTATGTTGTATATGACTTGACCATTTGCTCTCAATTAAATGGAATTAAAATGATTAAATACCGACTCTTTTATTTGTGGAGGTTAAATGACTAAATTCTAAACCCACATATTCTATGTTGCTCTTTGATTTAAGTCTATCGATGACCTTACACCTTGTGTTGTTTAATTTGAAAACCTAATTCCTATGCTATCTACATTTGTGAATCTCTTGCAAAGTTCTACCTACCAAAGACTATACATACATATTCTTTCATGATGAAACCTTTAGATTGCAAACTTACATTTTGATGAGTTGGATTAAGATAGATTTCTTTGGTATGAGACTAAGAAGCTGGTCATTCTGTTTTTTTTTTTTGTGTAACCTTCTTTTTGCTAGCCTATTTATCCATGCATTGTGAGTTTCGACTTCGGGAATTTTTCAAACCTCGCTGGATATCCACCCTAAACCAAAATATCTTTTTGTGATTGCCTCCTTGACCACAACCCAATTTGAGTATGGATTATCATTTCGACGGAATCAAAAGAATCAAGGGCCACCATATAAAGAAAAATTTTGGGAGACAAGGCTCTCCGGAGATTCAAGAGGTTCTACGAAGAAGAAGGTGAATTTGAGATACTTACCCTAGCTAGTTGGTTCTCCCACTATTCATACTCGAGGACGAGCATTCGTTCAAGCATGGGGGGATGGCTGGGTAAGTATTCTATGCTATCAAAAGTTCTAAGGAGCAAAAAGAAAGAGAAAAATAGAAAAATGAAAAAAAGGAGAAAAGAAAAGAAAAATGAAAGAAAAAAAAAGAGAAGAATAAAATGCTCCTTAGTTCTTTTTGGCTTCATTAATTTTCCAAGTTACTTTGAAGAACTATTCCATACTCAAATCTTCCAACCATGTGCAATCCGATAACGAGAACTTCATTTATGTCTCTGGATCATCCATTTGCCACTTGCACATGTCCACCTATCTAAATGTGTGTGTTTCATCTTTCTCCCTCTCCAACATTATTTTCCAATGGCCTTTTTGACTAGTCTCAGTAAATCCAATAGATCTCTCTCTTAGTTTGACAATATTTCAGATATAATGTTTTGCTAGGATTGTTTTTACCTACTAAGCTCCACATAAGCCTTCCACTTTTACATATGAGTAGAATAGGTTGAAGACAATCTAATGTAGGCTTGAGCAACTTGATGAGATGAGTATTTCCATGATCTTTTGCAAGAGAACCTCACTTATGTTTGATATGCATTCTTTTGAAAACTCTTCACGATGAAACAAGGTAAAGGTTTGAAGTTCGCTTAAGTTTGAGAGCATTGCATTTATCTATTATTGTGGCTTGTTCTTTAATTGCTAGTCTATCTTCCATAATGAAAAAGTAGCCGGTCAAAACATGAACTTAAATGCTAAATACTTGAGAGAGCAATATGTCTTGTTATGTATGACTAAGTGCAGAGAGGACATTGAGGGGCAACGCTGATTTCTTTATAAGCAAAGCTCCTGGACTTACTCGAGGACGAGCAAGGTTTAAGCATGGGGGAAATGTTGGCGCTCCTTAAGTACCCATTTTATCACTTGTTTATCCTTGATAATGGCATGAATTTGATATCAAAATCACTAACCGTCCTAACCCCGGCCTAATTATTGGTCATTTTCACACTTGCACATATATTTAGGAGGAACTTCGTTTTTGCAGGTTTTTGGCCTATTTTGGAGCATAAAATGACGAGGCCCGCGATCTAGCGCTAACACGGAGAAAGATGAAGGCCAATGCCCAAAGGGAGGACCAAAGCCCATGTTGATTCGAAGCCCATTCATGCACATCCATCCTACAGGAGAGCCCAAAGGACCGAGCCCACGAAGATGAGATCAAGATACTTCGGGATTAAGCAAAGCAAATGAAGATTTAAGGAAGGATTCCCTATCATATCCTTTCCTCGAAGATATCTCCAAGATAACAACGTCCAAAGGGGTGCAATCGTGAAGGACAGAAACTCTAGAAGATGCGAGGAGTCTACACGCGAAAGATGAGACCGAGGCGAGCCCGAAAGGGGGTAGGCCGGCCGGCCTAGGCCCATGGGGCCGGCCGGCCCAGCCCGTTTTCGAGGCGGTTTGGCCTCCCTTTCGACCGGTGGCTTCCTCGGCTTATAAATAGCTCGCACCTTATTCAACTCGGAGCATCCATCCACCCAGAACTCGACGAAAACCTAGGGCCAAGACCAGAGGGAGACGATGGCCGCCACAAGTCTTCGAAGTTGTCTAGGAGATGGCTTAGGCCACCCCTAGCTGCCATGGCCTCCTGTAGCGAAAATGGCCTCTCATGCCATATTTCAATATAATGTTTTGGCGATTGATGACACACACAACACTTGGACTAATATGATTGTCAAGATAAACATTCCCAGGCTTTTAGGTTCAAGTGATTACAAAGAGAAGATAGGCGCAGCTAGGCCCGCAGCTAGGCCCGAAGGGCCACCTCTTCGGTCCAAAGGACAAGAATCGAAGAGACTGTGAAGAAATTCAATACACCGGTTGAACCGATGTTAAGGAAAAGACACACGCCGGTGTAATTGTCCAGAAGCTGGAAATTGAAGATACACTCACCGGATTAACCGACGTTGAAGAAAATGCATACGTCGGTGCATTGCCAAACGAAGACCGATGAAAATACATACACCGGTTGAACCGACGATGCATCGGTCAATTGCATCGGTTCAGTTGTCCAGAGATGTGGTTTTTGGTGGAACGTGAAGAAGTTTCAATCACCGGTTAAACCGACGCTAATTTTACATACACCGGTTGATTGCATCGGTTAAACCGACGATACACCGGTTAATTGCTAACGGCTAGTTTTTCAAGTGGCAGTTTACATACACCGGTTAAACCGATGATGGCTTTTGGGGTACGTCGGATTAACTGGCGTTAAGCACATTTCGGGCAGCTTTTCTCCAACGGCTATATTTGCTTGTGCTGCCTATATATACCCCCAAGGCCGGGTCATTTGAGGTTGCTGGAGTTCAAGGAAGTTTACAAGAGCTAAAGATCATCTCCAACCACCATAGAGCTTCATTGTATATCATATAGGCTTAAGCACACTTGTGAGAGTGCTTAGTGCTTGTTTAGGCTTAGTTCTTGAGAGAACTAGCTTGAGAGAAAGCCTTGCTGCGGCAAGCACCTTGTGTACTCGTCGTGTGACCCTCCGACTTGGTGTGGAGTGGCAACGACACTTTGTGCGGGGAAGGAGGCCCCTACTTGGTGTTAAAGCTCCAAGATAGTGAAGACGGTGCCGTGGTGACGCTTCGAGATAGACGGTGGCGGTGACCTCGTCTTTGTGACTTGGCGTCACTTAGCCTTTGCTTGTCGGGAGCCTTGGAGGCGTGGCAAGACGGTGATCAAGCGAAGAGACTTGGCATCACACTTGGTCTTTGTGAGCAAGTGGCCGTGGACGTAGGGAGGGACTTTGGTGTCCTAACCGAACCACGTTAAATCGTGTGTCTTGGTGTCTTCATGGGAGTTTGCATATCCTCTCCCTTACCGCTTTACTTACCGCATTACGTTTCCCGCATTTACTCTTTCTTGCTTACCTTTACTTTCCTAGTTAGTTTGATTAGGATTGGCTATAGGTGGCAAGTCTTTTGGGGTAAGTAGAGGGTAGCATAGATAAACTTTAGTCATAACTAGCATGTGTAGGACGTGTTAGGTTTATCTTATGCAATTAGATTGAGCCCTAGGATAGAAAAGCGATTAGCGACCCTATTCACCCCCTCCCCCTCTAGGGTCGGACACCCTTACACCTCCCTGCGTGGTTGTGCCATGGTGGAGTTCCTGAGGTAGTTGGAGTCGTCAATGGTATGTACTCGGTGGTGACGATCCAAACGAATCTATTATGTGAGTAATGATAATCATGTCTTCCGAATCTATTAGCGATCATGTTCTCTCTTTCGATTTCGTTCTTTTCTTTGGGTTTGCTTCATCCTAGATCTATTATCGAGATAGATCGCTTAGCATGATCTTGTAGTCATGGTGGCTAGAGGTTCATGGCGGAACTACCAAAGGGGGTTCGACTTGCTTCAGGGTATTTCGTTCAAAAGGGGGGCGTCGTGACAGGCTGTCTCCACAGAGTAGGCGGAGTATCGACGGATCGGATTGGAGATTTTGAGTTTAAAGATGCTTTTGATTGAGATGCATGATTTATTTGCTCGTTAGCTTGAACTACAACTAGATGACTATAGGCCTAGTCATGTGTTTGGTTTTGCTATGATTAAGCCTATGTTCATGGATGAGATCAACCTTTACACATCACTCATATCTATCAAAGGTTTACCCATTATATGCAATCAATGCTTCATATTAGGATAGATCCGTTAGATTAGATGGAAAACCTTAGGTAGTTCTTTGTCGATCCACGGATTGATAAACCTTGGGGGAATACTCTAAGGGAAAAGCTACACGAACCGTGCGGTTGCGGTATATAAATCGGGGCGCTAAGGAGTGTCAACAATGCCTACACGGGGTACCAAAAACCGTTATTTCCGATCGTGGCACTCAATTTGTCGCGCGCTTTTGGGAACAATTACAAGAATCCCTTGGTACTAGATTAATACGAAGCTCAGCTTATCATCCTCAGATGGACAAACTGAGAGAGTAAACTAAATTCTTGAAGATATGCTTAGAGCATGTGTCATTCATTATGACAAGAATAGGGATAAATGTTTATCCCTGGCGGAATTCTCGTATAACAATAGCTATCAGGCTAGTTTGAAAATGGCACCATTTGAAGCCTTATATGGTCGCAGATGTCGAACTCCTTTGAGTTGGTCACAAACTGGCGAACGTAAAATCTTTGGACCTGATCTAGTGGTCGAGGCTGAGGAACAAGTCAAAGTGATACAAGAGAACTTACGGGCAGCTCAGTCTAGGCAGAAGAGCTATTTTGATAAAAGGAGAAAGCCTTTGCAATTTATTGTGGGTGATCATGTCTACCTACGGGTTTCTCCAACCAAAGGTGTTCAACGCTTTGGAATCAAAGGCAAATTAGCTCCTCGCTACATCGGACCTTATGAGATCATCGAAGAATGTGGACCCGTGGCTTATCGACTGCGACTTCCCTCGCAACTCGTAGTAATCCACAATGTGTTTCACGTATCTCAACTCAAGAAATGCGTTAGAGTTCCCACGGAAATTATTGACCAGCCAGAGATAATCGTGGAACCGGATCTCTCATATAATGAATGTCCTATCAAGATCCTTGATCAAAAAGAAAGAGGTACTCATCGAAAGGTGGTCAAAATGTATAAGGTTCAGTGGAATCATCACACTGAAGAAGAAGCCACCTGGGAGATTGAGGATTACCTCCATCAACATTATCCTAGTTTTCTCAAATCTACCCCAGGTATCCCTATAACCATCTACATTCATTATCCAATCTCGGGACGAGATTCTTTTTAAGGGGGGAAGGCTGTGACACCCTAGGTGTTTAAGAAGTAAAAATAATTAATATGGAACCAAACCCATAATTGATTTTTAATGTGAGGGTAATTCTTTAGGGAAAACAGGAATAAAAAATTTTATTTAAATTCAAATTATGGAATTAAATTAAGAATAGAAAAGAAAGAAGGTTTAAATCCTTTTTTTATGTCACAAACACTCCACAAAAACAATTTTTAGACTGAAAAATAGCATCATTAGTGACATGTGCTAAATAGTGAGTGGATCTTTTCATTTCAGCCCAAAATATAAAGAAATTAAGCCTTTTTCAATAATATTTGAACTTTTAAAATAGTTTGCAAACTATAGCTCAAATGAAAAAGTGCATGAAACAAATGTTGTAGATCTTGAAAAACTAAACAAAAATGGTATTCAAAAGTTTTTCATTTGAGGCCAAGAAGGAGGAGAAAATTTTAGTTTACAGCATGGCCCTTGAATTTTCTCTATTTACAAGTGTGCCCCTGTCTCTATCTCTCTCCTTCCACTCCCTCTCTCCCTCACGGCGTCTGTATGCCGGCGGACGCCGGGAACGGCGCCCCGCCCTTTGGCCAGCCAACTGGACCCCGGTGCCCCCTGTTTTGCCCAAAACCGCTCCGCCCTAGCTACTTCTCCACGCGCCACGTGCCCCCGCCAGCTCGGCTGAGCGCCACGCCGCCGACGTCGTCCTGCAGCGCCGCCGCGTCGCCGTCGGGTGTCCTCGGGCCGAATAGACCTCCCCTGGGTGCGCGTTCGCTTCGTCTCGAAGCGTTCCACCCTATAAATAGAGACCAAGGCCACCAGAGTCGCGCGAGCCAGTTCTCCCCTCTCCGCCACCGCCATTGCTGCCGGTGAGCTCGAGCTCGCCGTGGCCAGGCCAATCCTGACCCGCATTACCCCATCCAGCCTCTCCAAAACCATGCCCTCACCTCCCTGAAGCTGTAGCACCCGGACTGCAGAGCCCAGCGCCACTGGAGCAACCTCGCCATCGAGGACCCATTGCCGGCCGCCGCCCGTACGCAGCGGAGCACCCCCTTCCAGCCCCACATTGCCCGATTAGACTACACCCATAGCTTCCCCTAGTTCCAGTGGTGCTCATGCGCTCGAAGTTCGGTATGGCAGAACCACCTGAATTATCCCGGCTCAAGTGCGCTGGCCATCACCATAAAGGCAACACCGACACAAACGCACTTCAAACGGAACAATTCTTGGTCTGTCGGGTAACGTCCCGATACAACCACCGGTTCTCGAATCGAACAAGCATACCCCGCACGAAGGCGAGTCCAGAGATATTACAACCACATATTTTACAACTCAAGCATAGTAGTTATTACAAACCAGTTCAAAACAACATTACAGGTCCAAACTTAGTATAACAGTTATACAAACCACAACTGTAAGTTCATAGTTTGAAAAGCAGCGGAATAAGAACACAACGGCTACAACATGTCGCAAAAGTATACCAGGCTAGCCCAAGCATGGTATCACTCGTCAGGGTCATTGCCGGCCGAAGACGTATCCCACTCTACGGACCAGCCAGGAGGAAAAGAGCAGGGCCAAGACAAACTAGCGACCTGGTCCTCAAAACACATACCTGAAAAGGTTTCAACAGCAAGGCTGAGTATTCTAATACTCAGCAAGACTTAACCGTCAACGGGTATACTAAACCCACTTTAGCTAGACTATGCAGGGTTCTGAGAGGCTCTGGTTTTCTTTTGCTGAAAAGCAATAAAGAGTAGGTCCTTAATGTCATATTTTAGCTTTCCATATTCTAGTTGATTAACCATTCTATGTAAGCAACTAATCCTATTCAACCATGGTAGAACTTTAAGCAAACATCAAGATTAATCATAATAATGTTGCTCTTATTACTCTGTGTGGCAAAAGGATCAAGCAGTCTCAAATTGTGGGAAGCAGACGATTCGAATCAAATTTCAACCTTGCAAGATAAACCTAACACACACATCTGGAACAACATCGGGTCGTTCCCAAACAACCGTTTGCTTTTCTTTCCGGCTTGTGGACAGAGTCACTCTCCCCGACTACAGGGCACCATCTTCCTCCCTGTACCCGTGGTGTTGATCAACATAAACATAATTAAAAATCTATTTCTAAGAGAGAGTGAGAGGTAATATCCACTCCCCGGTCCGATCAGCTACTAGGCTTACCACATACCATATTTACGGCATGTGGCTAGTACGTTCAAAAACTTAACCACCACTACCACACACCGCGACCTTATCAAATTCATCAACACAGACGAACTTCAACAAATCCGTCTGTGATCCTTATAGTGATAGCAGTAAGTAAAACAAGTAACTCCTATAAAGCTCGCGAGTGACAGGCAATCACCCGACTTTTACCGGGCCTATAAGCATAGCAAGTAATCGAACTCAGGTCTAGTGTTCAGTACATAGGTTCCTAGGATCATGCATCTAGGGTTTCAATTCAACTCCTAAGAACTGTAAATGCACAAGTAAATAATAATATATCAAGTGCATAATTTGAAACTGGGTTATGTCCGGGGCTTGCCTTCTCGGTAGTCGCTAGCTAACACAGCCTTGGGCTCTTCCGAACTTTGGTCCGGGGCTTCAGTTAGTACAATAGTGTTCACTTGAGCTTCGAGATCACCTCCTTCGGAATCCGGGATCAGCTCGTACGTTCCGTCCGATAGAGCAGTCATATCTATATGTAATGCAATAGATGAAATTACAAACACGCTCATTTCACGGTAAAGTTATAGTCTACAAATAGCAACACAACTTAGCATATGGGCAATCATTTATAGAGTAAATAAATAACATATCTAACTACACAAGGCATCATGATCAACGGCACAAAAGAAGCTTACTAACTTCATAAACAAGTGGTAGTTGTTTCCTATAGCAAGTAAATCAAGGTTTGCTAATAAATAAACAACTCAGCACACATACAGTAGTAAATTCACAAAAAAATTACATCAAACAGAAGGTAAACAGAGCGAGCGATCCTGCAAATGTCATCCCAAAACTTGTAGCCATTTATTCAGGACAAATCCGTTATTCAGACAACTCCTAGAACAAGATTGACTTATACAGGTTAGACCAGAGCAACCTAGAAGCTAGAAATTTAACAGGAAGTCGATACAGAGCTAACTTAGCTACTGTAAATTTTTCAAGATTTAATCTACACAGCATTTATTCTGAGAAAATAAATAAAACTGACAGTAAACTAACAAGATTCATTTGTAGCTTCTGTTCTAGTTATGAACTGGTGCTCAAATCTTACAGAAAGTAACCTGTGACTAAACCAAGGCTCTAAAAAAATTAGCAGTATTTTCTAAGCAAGGAAACTATTTAACATGATTAAAGCTCACTTAAAAATTATTAAATCAAAGAAATAGCTAAACATGAGAACTGACCACAAAATTTTTTAAGCAATACTAGAGTCATATGAACATCTCACCATAAAAATTTCACAGCAAGACATGGTTTCAATCATCAGTTAAGAAAAAAGATAAAAACAACTAGCATTTAAACACTAGTAACACAAATCTAATTTTTACAGCCAAAACTCTCAACTAACACCCAACATATTATGATTCTACTGCAAATATCTCTTCATGAGGATTCCAAAACATTAAAATTTACATTTTTCTGATTTTTCTATGAATTTCTATGGAATTTCAAAGTTTACAGCAAAAATCACAAAGAGGTCCCTAAAGGCACTATTCACATGAGTCTTGAGCTATTCAGATAACCCGTTGAGTTTCTTTGAATTCTAGCAGAGAGTCCTCGGCCGTGGTCAGAGAGGGGGCGGGTGGTTTGACCGGCGATTCCGGCGGAAGGGGTCATCGGCGACGAGGAATAGGGGGTGGAGAAGATAAAGGGGACCGAGGCGAAGCTCTGGGTACCCTTGGTTCGCGAAGAGATGGCCGGAGGAGGCGGATCAGCGGAGGACGGCGGTCACTGGCGATCTGCGCCGATGGGAGCGGCGCTCCGGTGGGTTCTGGGCGAGAGTAGGGGCGGGTGAGCTGCGCGAGGTCGAGGCGCAACTGATGGAGGGGTCAGCGTGGGCGGAGAGGAGCTGCAGTGGCGGGTTCACAGTGGCGTCGAGCTCACCGGCGTTCGGGTGGAGCGGCGGCGGCGTTCTGGGGTCTGGGGTTGGGGAAAAGGCGAAAGAACGAGGGGAATGAGTTGCTGGGGTATTTGTTGTGCTGCTGCGCGTGAGAGGAGAGAGCGGCGGGCTCTATCCTATGTTGTCCACGGCGGAGGCGAGGTGGCGGCCGGCGGCGGCTTCGGGGTGGCGTGGCAATGGGAAAAGAGGGCCAGCGCGAGTGGTAGAAGCGGTGGAGAGGTTCAGCGCGACGCATGGATTCCAGCGCAAGCAGGAGGTGGCCGGGGAGGCGGCCCAGAGCGGCGGGCGGCGTTGCGCCGGTGAGCAGGGAAGCAGAGCAGGCAAGCAGGCTGGAGGTGGAAGAATCTGGACCGATTTGCAATTTCAGAAACTTCAGGGACCCAACTGTAAAACAAAAATAACTTTTAAACTAGGGCTCAAATGAAAAATTGCCCAACATGAAAGTTGTTCAACTTTTCAATATCTACAACTTTGATGTTGTACAAAAATTTATTTGATCAAAGGTTAAAGAGTTTTTTTTGAAAACATAAAGAGAATTTGAATTCAAAGGACTTTTGCCTTTTTCAATGCAAAAATCACTTTAAATCTAGGCTAAATTGAAAGATTCCCTGCCAAGTAATGATTACACTACATTTTGCAAATAAACCCTCCACAAAAGCTATAATCACACATCCTATTCAAATAAAACTATTAAGTTGACCTTGGAACAATTCATAATTACACAAAGGTCCTTAAAGTTTTAGAATAAGCCCTTGCTCAAACAATTTTACACACGAAGCACAGGAAATAAATGTAGTTTTCTTGTGCAGACACCTAGGGTGTCACAGCCTTCCCCCCTAAAAGGAATCTCGCCCCGAGATTACAGGAAGACTAAGGATGGAAAGGTTTGGTACCTGAATTTGTTCTAAGAAAGTCGGGAAAGTTTCTTTGGAGAAAATTTTCAGTCTCCCAAGTGGCTTCTTCCTCGGTATGATGATTCCACTGGATCTTGTACATTTTAACTTTCTCCCTTCTAGTACTTCTTTCCTTAGTGTCAAGAACTTTGGTTGGATACTCCACATAAGATAGGCCGGATTCAATCTCGATATCTTGTGGTTTAAGGATCTCAATGGGTACCTTGATGCACTTCCGGAGTTGTGATACATAGAAGACATCATGAATGGCGGCCAACTGAGAAGGAAGACGAAGTCGGTAGGCAACTGGTCCACAAGTTTCAATAATTTCAAATGGTCTGATATATCGGGGTGCTAATTTCCCTTTGATGCCGAAGCGTTGAACACCTCTAGTAGGAGATACTCGCAAATATACGAAATCCCCTACCTTAAACTGTAAAGGATCTCTTCTTTTGTCTGCATAACTTTTCTATCTTGATTGGGCTACCTTAAGATTAGCCTGGATAACCTTAACTTTCTCTTCTGCCTCAGTAACTAGATCTGACCCAAATACTTTACGTTCTCCAGCTTGTGACCAACTCAAAGGAGTTCGACACCTTCGACCATAAAACGCTTCAAATGGTGCCATTTGCAAGCTGGATTGATAACTGTTATTATATGAGAACTCTGCCAGTGCTAGGCACTTATCCCAGTTCTTGCCATATTGAATAGCACATGCCCTCAACATGTCTTCAAGGATTTGATTGATTCGTTCAGTTTGCCCATCTATTTGTGGATGATAAGCTGAACTACGAATTAATTTAGTTCCAAGGGATTCTTGCAATTGCTCTCAGAAATGTGCAATAAACTGAGCCCCACGATTAGAAATGATCGTCTTTGGAACTCCATGCAAACGGACAATTTGGTCAAGATAGATCTCTGCATACCTCTTGGCAGAATAAGTTGTATTCACCGGAATAAAATGCACGGTCTTGGTGAGTCTATCAACGATTACCCAAACAGAATCATGCTTCTGAGAAGTGTTGGGTAAGCCAACAATAAAATCCATACCGATGTCCTCCCATTTCCAGGATGGAATGGGTAACGGTTGGAGAGTACCAGCTACTTTCAAGTGACTAGCTTTAACTCTTTGATAGACATCACACTCAGAAACATATCTGGCGATCTCTCTTTTCATTCGAGTCCACCAGAAATTTTGTTTAAGATCTTGGTATATCTTTGTACTACCTGGATGAATAGAAAACTTTGATAGATGTACTTCATCAAGGATTTGTTTTCTAAGCTGATGATTCTTGGGGACAACAAGTCGAGATTCAAACTATAGAACTCCTCTACGATCCACATGGAAACACTTGTATTTTGCTTCTCCTTGGGATAATTTTTCCTTCATGATTTTGATACCTTCATCATGTAATTGAGCCATGATGATGCTATCATGAAGTGTAGGCTCAACAGCTATAAGGTTCAGACTTCCTTGAGGTACCATTTCTAGATTTAGTTTCATCATTTCCTGGCATAGAGTTTCGTTGAATGGCTCTACAAACAGACAATGGCATTGTGACTTGCGACTGAATGCATCCGCAACCACATTAGCTTTTCCTGGATGATAGTGCACTTCTAGATCATAATCCTTTATTAACTCTAGCAAGCATCTCTGTCTCATGTTGAGATCAGCTTGGGTGAAGATATACTTGAGGCTCTTATGGTCAGTGTAAATATTACAATGAGTTCCCATAAGATGATGTCTCCAAAGCTTAAGAGCTTGAATGACAGCTGCTAACTCCAGATCATGTGTTGGATAATTCTTCTCATGATTCCGGAGAGCTCTTGATGCATACGCAATCACTCGGTTGTCTTGCATAAGTACACAACCAAGTCCTGTACCAGAAGCATCACAATAGACATCAAAAGGTTTGGTACTGTCCGGTGTAGCCAACACTGGAGCAGTAGTCAATCGTGCTTTGAAAGTTTGAAAGGCTTCTTCACATTTATCATTCCAAACAAATTTCACTCCCTTCTTTAATAACTCCATCATAGGCTTGGCTATTCTGGAGAAATCAGGAATGAATCGACGATAGTATCCAGCTAAACCAAGAAAACTGCGAATTTGATGAACTGAAGTAGGAGATTCCCAATCCATCACTTCTTGTACTTTAGTTGGATCAACTGATATACCATCACTGGAGATAGTATGGCCTAAAAATTTCACACTATCCAGCCAAAATTCACACTTGGAGAATTTGGCATAAAGATGATGATCTCGTAATCACTGAAGAACGATACATAAATGCTCAGCATGATCTTTTTCATTCTTGGAGTAGATCAAAATGTCATCGATGAATACCACAACAAATTTATCTAGCTCCGGCATGAAGACTGAATTCATCAGGTACATAAAATATGCCGGGGCATTGGTAAGACCAAAAGACATAACCAGATATTCATATAGTCCATATCTGGTCGAGAAAGCAGTCTTTGGAATATCACAAGGCTTGATCTTTATTTGATGGTAGCTAGAACGAAGGTCGATTTTAGAGAATACCTTGGCTCCAGCTAACTGATCAAACAAGATATCAATGCGGGGAAGAGGATACTTATTTTTAATAGTAACCGCATTGAGTGGTCGATAATCAACACATAGCCTCAAACTGTTGTCCTTCTTCTTCACAATCAGGGCTGTACATCCCCATGGTGAAGCACTTGGACGAATAAAACCTTTGTCAAGAAGGTCTTGAAGTTGGATTTTCAATTCTGCCAACTCATTTGGAGGCATTCAGTACGACCTCTTAGAAATAGGGGCGGTACCGGTTTGAAGCTCAATAATGAACTCGATATCTCTATCAGGGGGCATTCCAGGTAAATCCTCTGGAAATACATCCACATACTCACACACAACCGGAATATCTTCAATTTTAATTTCTTTTGTGGCATAGGCACAAGAGTTGAAGCACTCTCGTTGTGGCAGATAGAGTATGGTGGCTCCTTGATATGGTGAATCTATCTCGATAGCTCGGGAAGAAATGTCTAACAGTACTTTATGTGTAGTCATCCAATTCATGCCCAGAATAACATCCATGCCTTCTAAGTTCAACAAAATCAAATATGTCTTTATCAATTTACTACCCAACTTAATTGGTACTAGTCTAATGATTTGATTGGAAGCAATCTTCCCAAAAGGAGTTGCTATCATGTAAGATTTCTTGACATGACAAAAATCCAATCCTAACCTTGCTCCAAATTTAGCACTTATAAAACTATGAGTTGCACCAGAATCAAATAGTAGGACTGAGGGTTTATTGTGGATAGGGAAAGTACCCGACATGACTGGTGCTCCTTCGGGAAGGTCTGCAAGGGTAGTGAAATTAATTCGCCCCTGTTGGACTTGCACCATTTGCCTTTTGCTCTTGCACTTGTTGTTGTTCTGGTTGGAGTTTTGCCCTGGATAATTCTTTTTGGGCTGCGGACAATTCTTGGCAAAGTGGGAAGTACTACTGCAGTTGAAGCATCGATTATCACCATTTCCCCGATTGAACTGTGGGGCATTTAGCCTTTGGCCAGACTACTGTTGTTGCTGCTGCTGAGGCACTGGAGGTCTGAATCCTCCTTGCTGCTGAGGCGGCCTAAAACAAATATGCCTGTTGGGGCATTTCTCTGTGGAGGTCTGGGTGGAGTGTTCTGCACCAGACGATACCTCGGTGGCTGAGCACTCGAGGATCCTATTAGTGCCTTTCGCTTCTTCTCGGCGCGATGTGCTGTGATACAATCCTCCTGAGTAATGGCCATATTGACCAACTCATTATAAGTATTTGGCTGAACCAGGTTCAGGCGTTCCTTAAGCTTGGTATTAAGGCCACGACGAAAATGATCGCGCTTCTTGGCGTCTGTATCTGCATGATGGCCCGCGTACTGGCACAGATGATTGAAGGTCTGTGCATATTGAAGAATAGTGCGGGTTCTTGATTCAAAGCCAAGAACTCATTCAACTTTCTTTCAATCAATCCCTCAGGAATATGATGTGTCCGAAAAGCATTCCGGAATTCCTCCCAAGAGATAATATGTCCCACAGGCTGCATAGCACAATAGTGATCCCACCATATACGAGCGGCGCCACGAAGCTGTTGGGCGGCAAAGTGGGCCTTGTTTGCATCAGCACAAGGTACCGCTAGCAAAGCAAACATAGAATTAATAGTACGGAGCCAAGCATCGGCGTCCAGTGGGTCATCAGCCTTGCTGAAAAGCAGAGGTTGGGTACCAAAGAATTCCTGGTAACCCGCTGGTTGTGCATCACGTCCTCCATGCTGCTGGCGTGGCGGATTCTGCTACCCTTGAACGAGCTGACGAAGCAATTCAGTTTGCATGGCCATTAGTTCGGCCAGATTTGACGGGGGTGGCGGTGGCTGCTGAGATCCACTGCTAGCTTCACGACCGAAGCCATCAGGCGTTCCACGAGTATGACCAACCATCTATAATTATGGAAGACATCCATTAGATACATTTTTCTTGCTTCCACAATCAATGGTACTGGTTCATCATTTGAGATTCTATGGAACGAAAAGATCATCAAGACATCAAGATGGAACTAAGGATAAAGACGTGACTCAATCTCCCTCTCTCAAACCATAGACTTTCTTGGGTCTAATCTAAGTGCTCTAATAACATGCTCCCCAAACCAAGTTTTCATTCAACTCGTTGTTTAACCACACTAAAACATATTCATGAAAACAAACTCTAGAGATTCCTTAAGAAGACTCATGTAACATTTTCCAATTCTAGGAATCAAAGAAACATCAACCAAATATGCATGCACGTCCTGTTCGTTCCTCACAAGATAAACAATTGCCAACTATGGTTGGGCTTACGTGGTTAGCACGGTGGCATAACATAGATACGGCTCTCCCTATATAGCTACTCAATAAATTCTAACCGTTCTTAACTTGTCGAATCGCGGTTAGTTGTACGACCGAGAAATGCGACCAGGGGGGGTGAATGGGAGCCGATCAAAATTTTCGCAAATGAAAGTTCGGCCTTGATCCCAATTACGCACCCAACCCAAGAGTCCTAGGTGAAATGCAGAGTAGCTATAGGGGAGCTACACTAACACAAAACAACCCTAGGAACATGAGTGAACAAGCGTGGAAGCAAACACGAGAAAACAGCACAAGAACCAGCAAGGTATATATACCCGGTTGATTCGACGCTCACAGAATTGAGTGCGTCGGTTAAACCGATGATACAGAGCCTACAACATGTGAAAAGCAGCACCGGTTGATCCGACGAGAAGGTTTGAATAGCGTCGGATCAACCGACGGTAGTGCACCGGATCAACCGACAAAATCAACTTCTGGCGTCGGAGTAGTTGTCCAGAGGGAGCTCAAAACGGTCTTAACAAGCACCGGTTAAACCGACGCTCTTAAATCCAAACACCGGTGTAATTCTCCAGAGAGATCACAAAGCGAGAAGTGCTGAGCACCGGTTGAACCGACGTACACAACTTTCTATACGCCGATGCAACGGGAAAAACAGCAATAGGACAGCAATCACCGGATGAACCAAATGCTCTTGAGAGAGAAAGAACCGGTGCAACCAGATGAGAAGAAGAAAACCCTAACAGTCGAGATTTCTACGCACCGGTTGAACCGACGATGTCAAGCGTGAACATCGGTTTAACCGGTGATAGGAAAAGTTCAGCACGACGCAGAGAACTCTGTTTTTGCTCGCGGCTCGATCAAGACTTGATGATTCGAGGATCAAAACAAGTCCAAATCTCACCAAAATTTGCAGGCACGATCACAAAGACCTTGTGAACATACCCACCAAAGGAATCAACGATTCACTCCATGGTTTGAGAGGAATCGACAAAATCCCGAGCAAGAACGGGGTTTTCTCAAAACGTGAAACTCTCAAGAACGTCGATCCTAAGAAGCTCGTGAAACCTAGGGGTTTGGCACTAGGCAACAGGGCACAGATTCTTCACAAAAGGCTCTAAGAACCACTACGATCTCGTGCAACAAAAGAATCCATCGCGGAATTGAAATTCAACCCAAACATGAGAACACGAAGTATTGAATTCACAAGAAATCTAAAAGCCCAGAGGGCACAAGGAGGATGGGGCCTCCTTTCCCAATCGAATTCAATACATGGTCTCAAAAATCCTTCCCTAAAATCTTACCTCAGAGAAGAAGAGGGAGGAACAGAGAGGAAGGAGGAGACCTGGACGGGAGAAAGAACAGGGATGGCGCCGCTTGTGTCTTGTGCGCCAGCCAGAGAGAGAGAGCGCCCCTGTCTCAGCCTGCCTTTTATCCCACTGTGTGCTGCTGCCCTGCCTTCCTTTCTTCTCCTCCAAGTCTCCCTCTAAAGACTAAAGTACCCTTAAGTGCTAAAATTAAACTAGAAGGCCCTTAGGGGCAAAACCGGAAAAGATACATTGAAGACCATCCGACGGCTCTGACGACTTGGAGATATTTGCTTTGACCCGACGCAATCACCCTGATGTCGCCACACATCCTTCTGGAATCTTCACGGGGCAGTTTTGGGAAAACTGCCGAAACCGAGTTCGGGGGCTGTTTTGGAGGAACCGCCAAACCTTCCCGCGCGATGTTTCCGGCACACCCGCCAAGCCCGATGTCGCCACGTGTCCGACCTACCGCCGGAACCCTAGCGCCTTCGTCATCCAGATGCCATCGCCATCTCCCTCTGACTTGGCCGACGTCGACGCATCCCAGCCGTTGGTTTTTCCCGAGCTACCAACAAACTCCACGCCGTCCTGCCTTGGCGCCAGGAGTGGATCGCAACGCGGCCCAGCAGTGGCCCAAGCATCTGGGCCGCCCTTCTCCACCGCACGGTCGTTCGGTCGGGCCTCCAACGCTACCGCAAGGTCTCCTGCCTCCACATGGTCGTCGAGCTCCCTGCCACGGCAATGCCGCCGCATGGTGCATCGGCACGTGCCTCGCTCTTGTCCAAACCATCTCGCTGCCACCGCGCCATCCGTGTACCTGCACACCATAGACCAAGAACCAGCGCAATCTCCACAGAATCGTGACTACACACAGTTAGTCCACTCCACGTGTTGGCAATCACTCATCACACCAAGGAGCAGGCCTCCACTGCCTCTCAATCTCCCCCTTAATGAGTGCATTGTCAACACCACACCCTACACGGGCACCGGTGAAAAAAAAGATAACCGAAAAAGAAATGGAAAACAAAGAGAGCTAACTCAAGAGATCAAAAGCGAATGAAAGCCAGAAAGGATCACTTGAAGATAGCAAAGCCAAAAGAGTCAGCCCCCAAGACAAGGGCAATGGCTCAACGCACTGACTCCAAAACATGCTTGATCCCTCAAGAAAGAGGCAAGGCTCAACATAGCCAAGCATGTGCAAAGCTAGTCCCTCCAGAAAGAGGCAAGGTTCAACACAACCAGCAAAGAGCATGAAAAGGCTCAAAAACTCCCCCTGAAATGCAGCTCCCCCTCACTATGCAACTCTCCCTCAATGTGTGCACACTCAAAGACTGGAACTCTCCACAATCTCTTCACCTAAGGTATCAGAGACACCAAACTCTCCCCCTTAGACCAAACACCAATCTCTCCCCCTTGTTGACAAGGCACACACCAAGGTACCTCCCCCTGTCTAGATGCTCCCCCTAGAAATATGCCATGAAGTGCAATGCATGCACGCCTAAAAAGCTTCCAGGTACAGAACCAGAGCATTTGCAAGGTGATAAGGACACGCCTACGCGGTCCAAATAATTTTGCCCAATCTTTCACGGTACTTAACTGATTTCAGTAGAAGTAAGCAGACTTATAATAATCAGCCAAACAATCAACCAGAACCACCGGCCAATAGGAATATTTCTTGGGTCAAGAACTAATAACACAGCCGGACCTTGATTCAATATCAGAAACAATCTCGTTGTTACACAATGAAACCGAGCAGCAAGATTACTGGCCCAATTCCCAAACCAGATGTACAACGTGTATACACAAAGCAATTCCGATTGATAAATCCAAACTCAAACAGTAGCAGATAAATAGAGGGATCGGCTTACAATAGATGCAATCCAAACCCTAGATAAATTCTTCCACCCGCGGCCTCAACGAACCACGATCAGAAGAAGGGGAACTCCAAGAATTCCAAGCGCCGCATCCGAGCCAAAGCAACTCGATCACGCGCTTCACACAAATCCCTCAAGGATCGGCATAATAGATGAGATCGGAGGAGAGGGCCTCTTCGTAGGAGAAACCCTAGACAAGAGACACAAATAAAATCCAATCTGGCTTACATGGCCGTCGGCCCCAGGGTATATGGCTCGCAGGCCCCCTTGACTCCATGTTGGACTCGACCAAACAAACTTACGCGGCCAACCAGACTCGACCAGAACAAATTAACCTGGTGTCTCTAGACGGACCATACCTCTAGTTGATTAAATAAATTAATTAGCTATAAGGAACCCGTGGTTCACTTCATGATACAATAAAATAATCCGGCAGCCTTGCTAATCACGTGTCCTCTTCTATATCCAAAAATAATAGTGTCCATAATTAATTAGGCAGCAGCTCAGTGATCTCGACACACACTGTGCCAATATAGAGATATCTTTTTGGCTTCCTTTTCTCTTCTATTTGACGCAATACAGAACCTCTGAAAATGATATTGGATGAAATAATTGAATCATTGTTCTCATCCAAAGAGTTGCTGCCTGAATTATTTTGTCCAGCCATGGGCTCATCATTCTCTCCCCCTTGAAGCAAAGTCGTCCTCGGCTTTGAGTTATTGTCAATAGCTTCATTAATCCGAGAATTAGCACCATTATTGTTAGACATGCATTTTGTATCATCGACCATGCTTGGTCCATTGCCTTTCATGTCTGCAGCTGGACAACCCAATCGAGTCCCATGAAGTTTCACAGAAGTACCAGCCAAAATATTTGTATTAGTGCAAGAGTTTTCTGAAATTGCAATGGCAGAATTTATGGCCACATCATCAGTGCCTCCATTGAAAAAGGTCTTTGGCTCTATTAGTTCCTTGGATGAATCATTATCAATTGAAGCAACAAGCACCTCGACCTTCCTGGCAGCATGCATATTTTCGCTTGGCAATGTATCATGTCTTGAAATGTGAGAGAAAGAACCAAACTGGATAGACAAATTTTCCAGGCGACCCTTGCATTTAAGTTCAGATTTACTGAAAGGCAGTATTTGATCATCTTCAAAAACACGAGCTGCTATAGTAGAGTCCGAAACAGAATGCACTGAAACAGTTTTGGGAGAAGGTACAGTGACATCATTTTGTACCTCGTGAACCAAAGCTGTCTGCCGCTTTGTGGCAATTGTGGCAACCTTTTTCTTTACTTTCGAAGTAGCAAACACCTCAGCCTTAATAGCACTAACCGGCATCAGTTTGAGCACATGATGAACTCCCTTGTGAACAAACGAATAATTATTAGAACGACCACCATCAGTAGCATCAAGGTCAAACTGCCATGGTCGACCCAACAATAAATGACAAGCACTCATCGGCACAACATCACAATCTACTGTATCCATATAATTTCCAATGGAAAATTTAACTCTAGCCTTGTGAGTGATTTTCAGAGTACCACTTTCATTCATCCATCACATATAATGTGGTGTTGGCAGCCTCCGTGTAGGCAAGGATAAATCATTCACCAAATCGAAACTAATAACATTTGTGAAACTACCACCATCAATAATAAGCTTGCATACCTTATCATGAACTTTGCATTCCGAGTGAAATATATTGGATCGCTGCCATTTCACATAAATAGTAGTATCATCACTGTGAACTTCCCGTGCCATGATAGATAACCCGTCTGATGCAACATCATTATCATCAATTTTAATGTCAGGCTGAGTATCACAAGAAGCACTAGAATGCAGCCCGGATGCCAAAGAAAAATCATCTCTCTCATATACAACTGGCGCTTCGAGCACAGGCAACTCAACCTTCTACAACAACTGAGAATCTTCATTTTGTATTGCTTTCGAGCTAACAAGTGACATGGTAGCAAAAGCTTTTTGGGTAACAGCTACAACAACCTTTTTAATGGCGTCACATGAATAAACAAATCGTTGTCGGAGCAAAAACTTCATATCTTCCCATGTCCGACAAGGGTCATCCACATCAAGCCACCATTTTAAAACATCTTTATCAAATGTCTCTTCGGCATAATACATCTTGACAACTGAGCTAAATCCACGGCCCGCAAAGAAATTCTCCATGGCATCTTGCCAAGCAAAGTATTCACTAGGACTTGTTATGAGAGATAGTTGTGGCATAAATTTCATCTCATCGAGCAAATAAAATTGATCCATCACAGATCAATTGAAATAATTTCAAAAGTACCGTGAACAACCTGTCTCTGAATACCAACTGATAAGGACATGCCGATGGTGCCCGAAATATGTCCCAATCTTTCACGGCACAAGATAATTATAGGATGCTGAATTATTTTAGTTTGCACCAAAGATAAGTAGCTGTTCAATACTGAGATGAATATATCGCCCAATAGATCACACACCAGGCAGCCGCAACAATGGATTTCCCTATCTGATCTCAATTATGTAATAATTTTCAGTGTAGAGCCTCTGACAAGGCACAAGCAAATGCAGATATCATACATGAGAAGCTTAGTGCAAGTGTAATGCAAATGAGCAAATGCTATGCAAAATGATATGTACAAAAATGCAAGAAAAAGCAAAAAGAAAGGAAAACCAATCCTAAACTACAGAAACAACTACCCAACTCAAAATGGGTAGCACACGCCAAGCTCTCCCCGCAAGCGAGCATAGGTGGCTTGTTCTAGGGGCTTGGTCAGGATGTCAGCCACTTGATTATCAGTGGATACATGGGTCAGCTCGACATCGCCCTTCTCATAGTGATCTCTCAGGAAATGGAACCTCACGTCTATATGCTTGGAGCGAGAGTGTAGGACGGGGTTCTTGGCTAAGCTTATGGCTGAGGTGCTGTCAATGAAAATAGGAACTCTGCCATAGGTTAGGCCATAATCACTGAGAGTGTGTCTCATCCAAAGGATCTGGGAGCAGCAACTAGCAGCAGCAATGTATTCGGCTTCTGTGGTGGAAAGAGCTACACTAGTTTGCTTGCGGGCAGACCAAGACACAAGAGAAGTTCCAAGAAACTGACAGGTGCCTGAAGTCGATTTGCGATCAATCCGACACCCACCATGATCAGCATCAGAAAAGCCAACCAACACAAGAGAAGAGGAAGAAGAGTACCAAAGGCCAAACTCAGGAGTGTAGCGGAGGTATCTGAAAATCCTCTTCACAGCATTCCTGTGAGAAGTGCGCGGAGAAGCCTGGAACCTCACGCAGAGACCGACCGCAAACTGGATGTCGGGTCTGGTGGCCGTTAAGTAC
Source organism: Panicum virgatum (assembly GCF_016808335.1). Taxonomy (NCBI): domain Eukaryota; kingdom Viridiplantae; phylum Streptophyta; class Magnoliopsida; order Poales; family Poaceae; genus Panicum; species Panicum virgatum. Next base: position 52,426,735 of record NC_053142.1, read on the forward strand.
AGGAGCGAGCCGATCATGCTCCTGTACTCCTTCCGGTCCACAGCAACACCTTCAGTGTCCTCATCCAGCGCCGTAGAAGTGCCCATAGGAGTCGGCATGGGACTGAGGTCCCCGAAGTCGAACTTCTTGAGCATGACCTTGGTGTACTTGGCCTGGTGGACGAAGGTGCCATCCCGAGTTTGCTTGATGTGCAACCTGAGGAAGAACTGAAGCTCACCCATCATCGACATCTCAAACTCCCTGCTCATGTCATCAGAAAAACTAGAAACAAGAGAGTGAGAGGAGCCACCAAAGATAATATCATCCACGTAAATCTGAACCAACAGAAAATCAGCGCCACGCCTGAGGAGAAACAAAGTCTTATCTACCGAACCCATGACAAACCCCCGCTTAAGCAAAAAGGCTCTCAACCTCGCATACCAGGCTCTAGGGGGCTTGTTTCAGACCATACAAAGCCTTCTAAAGCTTGAAGACTCGGTCTAGAAACTTGGGACTCTCAAAGCCAGGAGGTTGCTTCACATAGACCTCCTCCTCTATGAACCTGTTCAAGAAGGCACTCTTCACATCCATCTGATACAGCTTGAACCCCTTCGAAGCTGCAAAGGCTAAAAAGATCCGGATGGCCTCTAAACGAGCTACAGGTGCAAAGGTCTCCTCGTAATCTATCCCCTCCTGCTGGCTGTAACCCTGAGCTACTAACCTAGCCTTGTTCCTCACAACCATCCCATCCTCACCCTGTTTGTTCTTGAAAACGCATTTGGTACCTATAGGGTGGCAATCGGGTGGAGGCTCTACAAGGACCCAGACTTGGTTTCGCTCAAAGTTTTCTAATTCCTCATGCATGGCATTGACCCAGTTAGAATTAGATAAAGCGTGTCCAACATCTTTGGGCTCAAAGGTGGCTACGAAAGCAGAGTGAGCACAGAAGGCGATAGAGGTAACCTTCGACCGCGTCTGAACTCCTCGGTGAAGGTAAGTATCCTCTCTGGAGGATGATCCCGCAGGGCTCGGTGGTGTACTCGCTGAGGTGAAGTCACCTCACCACCTCCCTCAGCATGGGTCCTGGAGGAAGAACCTTGAGCTAGACGTGGATCGGCCATAGTCGAAGCTGTGGGGAGCAGGCCGCCATCGTCGTCAGAACTCAAATCCCCAGGAAGTGGTCCTGCAGCCGGCGCAGGGACACCACCATCACCCTCAAAGGCTTCAGGCTCATCCTTATCCTCGAAGATGTCCTGGCCAAACTCATCGTCACCTGCACACTCCACAGAAGCAGACAAGGAAGGAGTGGACTCGTCGAAGGTTACATTACAAGTTTCGACGATCCGGTTAGTATCAAGAATAAGAACACGATAGCCTCTAGATTGAAGAGCATAGCCAAGAAAAATGCCATCAGAGCTCCTAGACTCGAACTTATCAAGATTTCCCTTCTTCAGAACACAACATCTGCAACCAAAAGCATACAGGTGGGACACTCTGGGTTGTCGACCAAACCACAACTCATACGAAGTCTTTTTCATGAATGAGCGAAGGAAGATGCAGTTGGCAACATAGCATGCGGTGTTGATTGCCTCGGCCCTAAAACGCCTAGGAGTCCTATGCTCATCGAGCATCGTCCTGGCCATCTCCACTAGGGTCCGATTTTTGCGTTCAACCATGCCATTCTGCGGAGGAACATAAGGAGAGGAGTACTAGTGATCAAGACCGAGGCCACGACAGAAGTTATCAAAATGAGCATTCTTAAATTCAGAGCCGTTGTCACTGCGAATAGCCCTCATGGCATGTGGAAGCTCGTTCTGTAACCTCAAGCAATGTCTCGAAAGTACTGAAAAGCCTCATCCTTAGTCTCCAAGAAGAAAACCCAAGAGTATCGAGAGAAGTCGTCCACGATCACAAGAATGTACCACTTCCCACCAACAGAGCGCACACGCACAGGACCGACGGTTTCCATATGAAGAAGCTCGCCTGGGTGTGATGTCATCACCTGATTCACAGGTGGGTGCGGAAGGGAAACCATCTTCCCGTGATGACATGGGTGACAGACAAGGTCCTTTTCCAACTTGAGCTTGGGCAATCCTCGGATCAGATCAAGTGAGCTGAGCCTAACTAGTAGATCAAAGCTCAAGTGACCAAGTCTCCTATGCCACTTCCAGAGCTCAGAGGACTGACCAGTCACCAGACAGTGAGAAGTTCTAGAAGAAGATCTAGAGAAGTCAATGCGAAACACACGACCAAGAGGAACAATACTGCAAACAAAATCCCCTCTGGAATCAAGAACACGCGAGCAACCTCTCTTGAAACTCACCTCATACCCATCATCAAGAAGTTATGAAACAGAAAGTAAATTAAAACCAAGTTTATCAACAAGAGCAACCTCTCTCAGGGTAAAGTCGTCAGAAATCCGAAACGCGCCAACTCCACGTACCTTTCCTCTGCTGTTATCCCCGAAGACGATGTACTCCTTGTCCTTCGTCGGGGTGAGGCTGGAGAATCATCTGTGACTCCCGGTCATGTGGCGCAAACAACCGGAGTCCATGAGCCATATGTTCTCTGGGCCTCGAGTGTCCTGCTCAGTAAGAGGAAAAAGAGCGGGCAAATGGCCCGACAATGGGGTTAGCACAGAAGGAAGCAAACCAGTGTCGTGCCATCTACTCGAAAGCAGGGTAAGTCTCCTCAAACGAAAACTGTGGCTGGTGACCACCACGCTGAGGAAAACATGGTGCGCCTCTGCCACCAAAGCCTCGGCCACGCTGACCACCACCGAAAGCATGGTGTGGAATGGGGCCAGTGAAACCACCACCAGGAGCGCGGTATCCACCACCGCCTCCCCCTCCTCCACCTACACGACGTGGCCTGGCATCCCGCCTCTGCCCATGTCGAGCTGAAACATGTCCTCCTGTAGGCTGGTGGAACACCTCCGGAGCGTACCTCTCAGGCTGCCTGCGCTCAAACCTCAACCTCCGAAAGCAGAACTCTGCCAGGTGACCATCCCTTCCACACCACTGACACTGGAAAGGCTCTCTCTTGTGTGTAGGCTGTGGTGTAGGAGCTGGGACTCTCTGAGGCACTCTGGGTGGCTGAGTTCTCACCTTGGGCTTAGGAATAGGCTTACCACTAGGAGGGAGTGTATCCAGTCGGTTCTTGAGGTGGTTAGGCTTGGGAACCCACACTAGATTCTTAGGTGGAGCTCTGGGTGGCTCAGAGAGAATTCCATCCTTAACTATTGCTGGCTTAGGAACTGGTGGAGCTGTGGAAGAAGAAGGTGCACTCACACTCAGCTCAAGCATCTCACCAATCTTGCCATAGGATTTGACAAAGTCAGCAGGAGTGAAAGCAAAACCAACCCCAACACTGTCTGGACGCTTAAACTGTTGAACCATCATGCCCAAGTGAGGCTCGCGGGCGGACACCCAACTAAGAATCTCCCGAAGGTGGGAGTTCTCCTCCTCCATCCGGGTCTTGTCCTTCCGTGCCTCCTCAAGTTCAGAGATCAGGCTTGGGCACATAGTACAATCAGCAGAGCAAGTGCTAGCGACTGCGGATTTCTCCAACTTCCTCAAAGCAGCATTCTTCTCCTTAAGTTCTTCTCTAAGCACTGGGCACTCCTTACAAGCACCCAAGAGGGTAGGCCGGGACTTGAGCTCGTCCAAGGCCTTCTTGCTCTCCTCGAGCTTGAGCAAATTCTCATCATACTTGCTCCTAAGCTCGGAAAGGTCAGACATCAAACCGATGCACTGACTGCACTCATCTTCCTCCTCACAATCCTCCACAATAGGAGCAGATTGAGCAATCTCTAGAGCTAGCTTAACTTCCTTCAACTCCTGTCTCAAAGCTCTAAACTGCCTCTTAGCATCCTTAATGATCAAGTCCTGATTATCTAGAGCAGTGTAAAGATCCTCCAACTCCTCAGGAGTGGGGTGCTCAGGACGTACCTCAGAGCTTGGCTCTGGCTGAAGTACAGGCTCTGCCGTGGTGGAAGGAGTCCCGTCGGCGTCGGAGTCGATGGCCATGGTACAAAAACCGGCCGCCTTCCCAGCATGGAGGCAAAGGCCAGTGAAGCCCTCCGTGGCCTTCTTCTTGGTGCTCCGCTTCTTCTCGCCGCAGTGGTGTGAGTCGGAGTCACTGGAGCTAGATGAGGACGATGACGTCGAACTCTGGCTGGTGGAGGAGTGATCCTCGCTCTGGGCTACGAACGCCTGCTTGCTCTTGTACTTGCCGACATTCTTCTTCCACTCGTGGTGCCGCTTGGAGCGTCCGCCACTCTTCTTGTGTGAGTGCCCACTCTTATGCTTGTGGCGGTGCTCGCGGTACTCTTCGTGCCTGGAGCGGTCGTCCTCTTCACTGGGAACTCTTCTTCTTGGGACACTCGGCGGCGAAGTGACCGGTCTTGCCGCAGTTGAAGCAGGTCTTCGCTCGTGCTTGTCTGTTGTTGAAGGCACGCTGGAACTTGTGGATGATCAGTACAAGCTCCTCGTTTCCCAGCACCTCCAACTGCTCATCTGTCACAGACAGAAGAGAAGACAAGCAAAAACCTCCAAGAGAAGGGTCAGAGTTAGCTCCAGAGTTGCCTACCAGGGCCATTGACTTGGAGGCGGAGGCATCAGCATGATTGCCTTCCATCTTAGCTCGAGAGAGCTTCTCCACCTCCGAAGCCTTGAGCTTGCTGAAAAGCTCATCCACGGTGAGGGTCTCATAGCCAGCAGACTCTATGATAGTCTGGACCTTCACCTCCCAGACCTTGCGATCAAGAGCATAGAGAAGCTTCATAGCCTTCTCATGATCGGAGTAGGTCTGGGTGCCCGGTGGCTGGTTCGCACGCACCTTGTTCACAATCGATTGGAAACGACTGAACATGGTGTCGATGCTCTCACCCAGCAACTGAGTAAAGTTCTCATATCCCTACCGGTGAGTCTCATACAGCCTAGACTTGACATGGTTGGTTCCCTCATGGAAATTGGCCAACCGTGCCCAAATCTCCCGGGCTGTGAGAAGATCGCTGACACGATCGAACTCAGGACGAGCGAGACAGGCGATAAGAGTGTTGTACGCCTTGCTGTTGACCTCGTGTCTCCTGACCTAAAGTTCAGTCGTGCGGACCGCAAGGTTCACGTAGTCAGGGTCCACGCAAATCTCCCAGACTTTGGAACCTAGACTCAAGAGATAGGCACGAATGCGCACCTTCCAGTAGTCATAATCGGTTCCATCGAAAATCGGGGGTTTGCCCAGTGAACCCATGGTCGCACAATAGTTTCGAATGGGAGAAGGCTATAGAGAAACCAACCCGGCTCTGATACCAATTGTAGGACCGAGAAATGCGACCAGAGGGGGGGGGTGAATGAGAGCCGATCAAAATTTTCGCAAATGAAAGTTCGGCCTTGATCCCAATTACGCACCCAACCCAAGAGTCCTAGGTGAAGTGCAGAGTAGCTATAGGGGAGCTACACTAACACAAAACAACCCTAGGAACAAGAGTGAACAAGCGTGGAAGCAAACAAAAGAAAACAGCACAAGAACCAGCAAGGTATATATCACCGGTTGATCCGACACTCACATAATTGAGTGCGTCGGTTAAACTGATGATACAGAGTCTGCAGCACGTGAAAAGCAGCACCGGTTGATCCGACAAGAAGGTTTGAATAGCGTCGGATCAACCGACGGTAGTGCACCGGATCAACCGACAAAATCAACTTCTGGCGTCGGTGTAGTTGTCCAGAGGGAGCTCAAAACGGTCTTAACAAGCACCGGTTAAACCGACGCTCTTAAATCCAAACACCGGTGTAATTCTCCAGAGAGATCACAAAGCGAGAAGTGCTGAGCACCGGTTGAACCGACGTACACAACTTTCTATACGCTGGTGCAACGGGAAAAACAGCAATAGGACAGCAATCACCGGATGAACCGATGCTCTAGAGAGAAAAAGCACTGGTGCAACCAGATGAGAAGCAGAAAACCCTAACAGTCGAGATTTCTACGCTCCGGTTGAACCGACGATGTCAAGCGTGAACATCGGTTTAACCGGTGATAGGAAAAGTTCAGCACGACGCAGAGAACTCTGTTTTTGCTCGCGGCTCGATCAAGTTTGACGATTCGAGGATCAAAACAAGTCCAAATCTCACCAAAATTTGCAGGCACGATCAAAAAGATGTTGTAAACATACCCACCAAAGGAATCGACGATTCACTCCATGGTTTGAGACGAATCGACAAAATCCCGAGCAAGAACAGGGTTTTCATAAAATTTGAAACTCTCAAGAACGTTGATCCTAAGAAGCTCATGAATCCTAGGGGTTTGGCACTAGGCAACAGGGCACGGATTCTTCACAAAAGGCTCTAAGAACCACTACGATCTCGTGCAACAAAAGAATCCATCGCGGAATTGAAATTCAACCCAAACATGAGAACACGAAGTATTGAATTCACAAGAAATCTAAAAGCCCAGAGGGCACAAGGAGGATGGGGCCTCCTTTCCCAATCAAATTCAATACATGGTCTCAAAAATCCATCCCTAAAATCTTACCTCAGAGAAGAAGACGGAGGAACAGAGAGGAAGGAGGAGACCTGGACGGGAGAAAGAACAGGGAGGGCGCCGCCTGTGTCTTGTGTGCCAGCCAGAGAGAGAGAGAGCACCCCTGTCTATGCCTGCCTTTTATCCCACCGTGTGCTGCTGCCTGCCTTCCTTTCTTCAACTCCAAGTCTCCCTCTAAAGACTAAAGTACCCTTAAGTGCTAAAATTAAACTAGAAGCCCCTTAGGGCAAAATCGGAAAAGATACATTGAAGACCATCCGACGGCTGCGACGACTTGGAGATATTTGCTTCGACCCGACACAATCGCCCCAATGTCGCCACGCGTCCTTCTGGAATCTTCACGGGGGCAGTTTTGGGAAAACTACCGAAACCGAGTTCGGGGGTGGTTTTGGAGGAACCGCCGAACCTTCCCGCGCGATGTTTCCGGCACACCCGCCAAGCCCGATGTCGCCACGTGTCCGACCTCCCGCCGGAACCCTAGCGCCTTCGTCATCCAGACGCCATCGCCATCTCCCTTCGACTTGGCCGACGACGACGCCGTCCCGCCTTGGCACCAGGAGTGGATCGCAATGCGGCCCAGCAGTGGCCCAAGCATCTGGGCCGCCCTTCTCCACCGCACGGTCGTCCTGTCGGGCCTCCAATGCCACTGCAAGGTCTCCCGCCTCCGCATGGTCGTCGAGCTCCCTGCCACAGCAACACCGCCGCATGGTGCATCGGCATGCGCCTCGCTCTTGTCCAAACCATCTTGTTGCCACCGCGCCATCCGTGTACCTGCACACCACATACCAAGAACCGGCGCAATCTCCACAGAGTCGCGACTACACACAGTTAGTCCACTCCACGTGTTGGCAATCACTCATCACACCAAGGGGCAGGCCTCCACTGCCTCTCATTAGTGTACCTGCAGAAAATTGACAGAATATATATATATATATATATATCCATTGAACCTTTCATGCCAGCACTCATGAAAGCATTCCCATACATTACCGCTCACTATAGAAGCGGCAGCAATACAATTTCCGCCGTATGGCCAATGTTAACATACGCTACTCAGTGGCGTATTCACAAGTTTCTTTACTCCCAATATAATCGACCGAGGTCGGTATATTGTACGCTGCGCTCAAGGAGCCTTGAGAAATCATTTATAAATTCAACTTCCTCATCTCATGGCATAGTGTATCACTGTAGGCTTCCACGGACAGACAGTGGAAATGGGCCTTGGGGCTTAGTGCATCCGCTACGACATTAGCCTTACCTGGGTGATAGTGCACTTCAAGATCATAGTCCTTGATTAGCTCTAGCCACCTTCGTTGTCTCATGTTCAGGTCAGCCTGAGTGAAGATATATTTGAGACTCTTGTGATCAGTGTAGATGTTGCATCGAGTACCCATAAGATAATGCCTCCATATCTTTAGGGCGTGAACTACTGGCGCCAACTCGAGATCGTGAGTCGGGTAATTCTGCTCATGAGGTTGAAGTGCTCGTGAAGCGTAAGCAATGACCCGGTTCTCTTGCATAAGGACACATCCCAGACTAATACCAGACGCGTCACAATACACGTCAAAATGCTTGGTATTATCGGGTTGAGCGAGAACAGGTGCAGTGGTCAGATGCTCTCGGAGGGAATGGAATGCCTTTTCACATTTTTCATTCCAATTAAACTTTACTCCTTTCTTCAATAGTTCATTCATTGGTTTAGCAATTCTGGAGAAGTCCGGAACGAATCGGCGATAATAACCAGCGAAACCAAGAAAACTGCAAATCTGATGGACTGAGGTAGGAGGCTTCCAGTCCATCACTTCCTGAACTTTGCTAGGATCCACTACTATGACGTTGCTGGAGATAGTGTGACCCAAGAACTTCACACTGTCCAGCCAGAATTCACACTTAGAAAACTTAGCATACGGCTTGTGATCTCTGAGGCGTTGTAGAACCATGTGCAAGTGCTTAGCATGCTCTTCATCGTTCTTGGAGTAGAAGAGAATGTCGTCGATGAAAACCACGATGAACTTGTCAAGCTCCAGCATAAACACCAAATTCATGAGATACATGAAATATGCTGTGGCATTTGTGAGGCCAAAAGATATGACTAAGAATTCATAGAGTCCGTATCGTGTGGAGAATGCTGTCTTTGGAATATTACAGGGACGAATCTTGATCTGATGATAGCCAGAACAGAGATCAATTTTTGAGAACACCTTGGCTCCAACCAATTGGTCAAACAGAACATCAATGCGGGGAAGTGGATATTTATTCTTGATTGTCACCGCATTGAGAGATCGGTAATCCACACACAACCTCAAACTATCATCTTTCTTCTTTACAAAGAGTGCCGGGCAACCCCATGGTGATGCACTAGGGCGAATGAAACCCTTATCTAGCAGTTCTTGAAGTTGAACTTTTAATTCGGCCAATTTCTTAGGTGGCATCCTATATGCTCTCTTGAAAATAGGTGCAGTGCCTGGCTGTAACTCAATGACAAATTCAATGTCCCTATATGGTGGCATTACTGGCAAGTCATCTAGAAAAATATCGGCATATTCGCATACCACAGGAATTTCTTCGAGCTTGGGTTCACTCCTGGCGAAGGCACAGGAGTTTATACACTCTTGAAATGGCAAATAGAGGGTAGTGTTTCCGTGGGTTGGTGAATTGATTTCGACAGCTTTGGATGCAATATCTAATGATACCCCATGTTGTGTCATCCAATTCATACCCAAGATGCCATCCATGCCTTCCAGTGCTAATAGGATGAGGTTGGTTTTGATGTTTTTACTACCCAACTGGATTGGTACGCGCCTTATGATTTGATTTGAGGCGAGTTTACCTCCCGGTGTGGATATTACATATGAACCATTTGTATGGCAAAAGTCCAAACCCACTTTTGCGCCAAAGTTTGCACTAATAAAGCTATGTGATGCTCCAGAATCAAATAAGATAATTGCAGGCTTGTGGTGTATAGAAAATGTACCCGTCATGACTGGAGCGCCTTTAGGAAGGTTCGATAGAGTGGTGAAGTTGATCCTCCCCTGCCAAACTTGCACGACTTGCCTCTTGCCCTTGTTCCGGTTGTTCTGGTTCGAACCTTGGCCTTGGTTGGATGGCCTGGACTGAGGGCATTCCCTGGTGAAATGGGTAGAGCTCCCACAATTGAAGCACCGGTTGCCCGGGCTTGGGTGAAGTGGTGGGGGAGCGTTCGGCCTTGGGCCATTTGGCTACTGAGCCGGATAGCGGGAGGCTCCCTACTGTTGAGGCGGCCTGAAAACCAGTCGTCCTTGTGGAGGGGCTCTTGGTGGCTGTGGAGCGGCTCCCGGCACAAGGCGATACCTCGGTGGTGGTGCAGTCGAGGGTCCGGACGACACTTTCCTCTTCTTTTACGCCCAATGGGCAAGGATGCAATCTTCCTGGGTTATGGCTAGATTCACTAGTTCATTGTACGATTCCACCCTGACGGGATTTAGCCTCTCCTTGAGCTTGGTGCTGAGGCCTCGTCAGAAGCGATCGCGCTTCTTGATGTCCGTGTCCGTGTGATACCCGTCATACTGGCACAGGTTGTTGAAGGCCTGTGTGTACTGGGAGACGGTGCGAGTCCCCTGGGTAAGCGCTAGGAACTCGTTCAGCTTCCGCTCCATGAGTCCTTCCGGGATGTGGTGTGCCCGAAATGCCGTCTTGATCTCATTCCAGGTAACCACGTGATCTGCCGACAGCATGGCATTGTAGTGGTCCCACTAGAGACGAGCTGAGCTGTGGAGCTGTTGTGCGGCAAAGCGGGCCTTGTTTGCCTCTGAGCAAGGCGCCACGAGTAGTGCGAACTTGGACTCGATTGTCTGAATCCAAGCATCGGCATCAAGGGGCTCCTCTGTCCTGTTGAACAGTGGCGGCTGCGTTCCCAAGAAATCCTGATAGCCAGCAGCTTGGGGTTGGTGGACATGGTGCCCACCGCATTGCTGCTGCTGCTGCTGTTGCCCTTGGATGAGCTGGCGAAGCAACTCGGTTTTTGCAGCCAGGAACTCCTCGAAGTTCGGTGGTGGGGGCGGCTGCTGGGATCCGCTGCCACTTGCACCTCTGAAACTAGACGGGGTGTTCCGGGTTGGTCCCACCATCTGGAATATGTAAAACCCATAGTTAGCACAGCATATACACAATGCTCGGGCACATAAGAGATGGCGTGTGACAATAAAATTAGGAGAAGCATAAGGATAAACGACTCGGACAGAATGCTGTCCGTTACGAGAAAATTCATAACTTTCAGTGAGTTATGCCAAATGCTCTCATATTTTACCAGCAATTAGAAAATTTGTAGGGTTACCACTTTGGTATTCAACTCAGGATCAGATTTCGTATCTAAGATGGTCGAAAAATTCAGTTTGTGCGGTTCTGTCTGGGCTGTTTTTCAGCAGACCGAGCTGTAATGATCGGTATATAACTCTTAGTACATTACTCGAATGATGCTGAAATTTTGCAGACACCTGGGTCACAAAACTTGTGACAACTTTGGTATTCAACACCCAGCCTAGAAATGCAAGGAAATAAAGCTAAAATTTCGGCAACCGCTGCACTAGAACATTTTGGCTGAACGCCAACGTTTACAACCATCCACCAAGTTTCTAAACTTGGTTCACACGATTAGAGTTTACATCCAAATGAGTGGCACTCAACACAAAATAGAGGTGCTCAACTCATAGTTAGCCTAGTACAACATGTCCAAAAGTCAAGCTACCCTATCGAGGAGTACAACAAAAGAATACGGTCCTAATGTCTAGAAGTTATCTAGATCATTGACCGACGCCTCGCTTCTGACTGGCGAGTGGGCTCCCTGCGGTGGTGGCATCAGGAGTCCAAACACCGTGTTTAGCTCTGAGATGCCTTGAATCTCCTGGGGCTCCTCCTCCATGACCTCAGGTGGCGCCTGCAGTGCCTCGAGGTGCTTGATGTGGTCGAGTGCATCGTCCACCTAAACCTGGAGGGCGTTGAGCTCCTGCCCCAGAAGTGTGATCTGCACATGACTCTCTCCCAGAAGGGTGTCATGTCCCTCAACCTGCTCCTCCAGCTGGTCGATCTGGGCGTTGAGGTCCGCAATATGCTCCTCCTAGGCGGTCACTACATCGCGACTGGTCCGAGCAGTGCCAATGATCTATGCCATGGCCCTGCCCTGGAGTACCTGCCAACGGTAGAGGGCATTCATGCACCTCACCGTCATCGTGATAGTCTCTGCCGGGATGTGCCTCTGTAGGAATCCAAGGTGGCTGCTGGGGTCGTTCGGCTGCTCCGCTGGAAAGAGGCCGATCGAGGCGAGGACGATCATGTCGGGGTGGAGAGAACAGAACCTGGTGAGCGCTCGCAGGGCTGCAAGCTCCCAGATGTCCAGTAGCCTGTGTCCCACAACCTCTAGCTCCACGGAGGACCAAAGAGCTGGGACGGGTGAGGAGCATGGGTCAGCCGCATGCGACATCGCGCGACTCCCATCTTGTGGAACTCCTCGCCCACGTAGCGCGGGGGACTCGGATATCCCGCATCGCGCATCACACTCCAAAGAATGGAAGGAAAACCCTCCCAGTGAGTGCAGTCAGAGTGCGCATGTCCCTCCTCATCGAAGACCAGGGGAGCGGGGGCTGCCATCTGAACAAAACAAAGATACGCGCGTGAGGGACAGTTAAGACAGGTTCTGGGTAGTGTACTAATAGAATCATAACTTAAGAAGTAGTATACCAAAAATTCTCAAATTTAACCAGGGCATTGCTAAGGTCTTTAGGTACAACTTTGCTAGTCAACACTTGGTCCAAAACAGTCCCTAAGATCACCAAATCCTTAAGTTTCTCAGTGTCTGTCCACTTACAGTTTTCAGCGGACAGAGAGCAAGTGTAAAGGGTACTGGGGAAAAACTACTAAGCCAAAAATTCTCAAATTATTAAAGTAGCTAGATGGAGAAATTTTGCACAACTTTCCTGTTGTGCACTTTCATAGGAAACGCTTATAAGGTGTCCTAAAAATTCGAGCAACAAAACTGCTCAGAACTGGCAGAAAAATAGAGGGGTAAATATCTCTAGTGTTTCTGCTGGTGCACTTACCCAAAAATTCTGAAAATTTTCCAGAAGCTAGGAATCAAGTTGTGGAGAAAACTCTCCACAGGAACTTTTGTAAATGAGGTCATCTCCTAGGCCAAATAAATTAGTCTAACTGTGAACAGCAGAATAGGGCAGATTTCTAGAAACTCCTTAAACGATCGGTACCTCACCCAAACCATCTCATCGTTCCCGATTAATTCCCATTCGATTTTTATTCGGTTTCAGAATGGTTTGATGCATGCCGATCCTATCGTCCTCTCAAAATAAAACAACCGCCAAAATAACTTTTGGACTTACGGGGTTAACGCCAGTGGCATTGTACAATTTACGACGTTTTCTAACTGTTCTTAGTTCACGTGATCGCGGTTAGCGTACCTGCAGAAGATGACAATATATATCTTGAACCTTTGATGCCAGCACTCAAGAAAGTATTCCCATTCATTACCGCTCACTATAGAAGCGGCATCCATGCGTTCAACACTGCATGGACAGTGCTCATACCTTACCGAAGCAACGTATTCACGGGTTCTTTTACTTCCAATATAATCAACGACTCATTGGTATATTGGCAGCACCTCAAGTAAGCCACTGCTTGAGGGCAGCGTTCAGTTCGCATCACAGACAGGAAGGTCAATCTCCCTCAGTTGACTGAGTTTATTTTACTCCCAATATAGTTAACTAATCGTTGGTATATTGGCAGCACCTCAAGTAAGCCACTGCTTGAGGGCAGCGTTCGGTTCGCATCACCGACGGAAAGGTCAAGCTCTCTCAGTTGACTGAGGATCCTTACCGTCTTACCTTTGGCGTAGGTGCGTCGTTACAAAATATAAGTACTGTAATTTAAAGTACTGAAAGAAATGTGCTGGAAGTCAGTATATATAAACCATAGTTAGATAGCCACTTAACTTCCCATAATTCCCTTAGGGCTTTACGGTCTAGGCATATTCCTTAGCGATCCAACGTCTTATTTCCAACAGCTACCGTTGTGGTCCTTTTTAGAAAACAAGTTTTCGGGTCGTCGAATTCTCTAGTGCATGCTTGTCGAGTCGGATGCCAGCTATGGAGCTAGCTCCGGCTCTGATACCAGCTGTAGCAGCCCTACCCGAATTAATCCGGTTTAAGTGCGCTATCTGTCGCCTTAGGGCGGTCCTGACCAACTCGCACTTAAAATAGAGTAATCCTGGTCGGTCTGTCGGTAAAACCTCCTGATTAACTACAGTAAATGTAACACCTCTGGTGTTTAGCACTGTTTAAACATGCAATTAACATAAAATGACATGTTAAACCCCCAAATTTTGCAATTACTTAAAAGCCAGGGATCCGTTCAAATAGACCAAAAAGTCAACTCTCACACCTTCGCTCAAATGAACTTTTTCCCAAAACAAAAGTTGTAGAGTTTTACAAGATAAACAACTTTCGTATTCAAAGTTTTTCAAGTTACGACATGAAATTTGGAGAACACCCTGAAAAACAGTGGGTTTAGGGGGTTTTCATTTAAACTTGAATTCAAATTTTTAACTTTCAAATCATTGCTCAAACGAATTTTTGCCTGAAAGGAAAGTTGTAGGAAATTGAATTTTGAACAACTTTCGTGTTCAAAATTTTTCGAGTTTCCATGGAAAATTTTGAGAAAATCCTAAGTCAAAACGTTGACTCTCTCTTTCTCTCTCTACTCTCCTCTCTCCCCTCTCTCTCCCTCGCTCTCCCTGTCTCCCCTGCGCGCGCAGGCACTCGAGCACGCATGCGCGCACGCTCACTGCACCACTGCCACGACGCTGCGCCGAGCGCTGGAGATGCCGCGCCACTGACCTTCCCCCTCTCCCTCCCGTCGAGCCTGCAGCGCGCTGCCCCGTCAACGAGCACGCCGCAAGCGACGAGTGCTCGACGACGCGCCCGTGACGCCGTGCTGCTGCTGCCTCGCCGCCCGTCCGCACACCACCCTGCCATCATCGCCTCGCCATCGTAACGCTGTTGCCACCGACGCCCCAACCCTCCTCGCTACTGCCCCTGACCCGGCCTTTACTCCTGCGCGGCGAGCACACCACCGTGACGCCGCGCACACGCCAAGCTCGCTCTTCAACTACGCCCCCCCTTCCTGCCGAGCTTCCCCTCCCCATTTGCTTCACCAAGAGGCGTTTCCCCCCTCCCGCTCCACTCCCCTTCCCTCACCAAACCGAGCCGAGCCATCCTTGGGCCAGAACGGCGCCGCCGCGACCACCATTGCCGCCGCCGAGCTCCACCCCATCGCGGAGCCCCCTTCCCCACCCTTCCTCGCCTCCAATGGACCCCCTAGCTAGCTTCTCCTCGCCGCCGTGAAGCTCCCCGACCCCTCGACCACCCCCCAGGCCACCGGAGCACCGCCGCCCGCTGCAGCCGCCGCCGGCGCTCCCTGTGCGTCGCCGGCGCGCCTGCTCTGCCCCTCCCCGACTCAAATCAACCCCGAACTAGCTTCCTGGTGGTCTGCTGAAGCTCCACGGCAAGCTCCCCGCCGCCCAGAGCCGCTAGTGCGACGCCGCCGCCGTTCGCCACCACCGGCGAGCCGCTGCTCCGCCGCCGACCCCGCTCCCGGCCGCCCCCGACCTCGACAAGCCCACCTCCGAGTAGCTCTCGCCTTCCTCTTGCCTTTCCCCCACCTCCCCTCGCCGCCGGCGAGCTCCCTCGCCAGGAAACGCCGCCGCCGCCGCCTCCTCTGTTGCTGGCTCCGGCCAGGGGCATGTCTGTGAGCCCCCAAATTATTCCAGGGGCCTAGATGCAAGTTTCCGTTTCCTTTTTCTTTTGTTTTGAAAAACAGCAAACTTGTAAATTCGTTTAAAAATTGTAGAAAAATCAGAAAAATGTAAACTCAACTGTTCTGGAATCTTTGCAAAGAGATCTACAACTTTTGTTACATGCACTTTTTCAATTCCTCAATAGTTTTTGCTTTATTTAAAATACAAAGAAAATAGAGATTTTATTAGATCTCAAGTTACATGCATGATCTGTTGGCCATCTTTGGTCAGTGTATTGCATGCTAGATAAATAGGCTTGTGTAAAATTTTAGTGGACATTTGACAAGCCTAGCTATTAGTTTATATTAAATCTTGACTTATGCCTAGGTTAAATAGTTTTATTTATCTAAGTGGTTCTCATATGATTCATGAGCTGAAACTTTTACAGTTGCTCTAGTGAGATGCATGTATTCTTTAGAAAAAGTTTGGCAATTTTTAGTTAAGTAAAACTAGTCCAAATAATTTTTGGTAAGGAGAAATACATTAAATCATGAAAAATAGTTCCTGCACATGTATAGGACCATGCTGGTAAAAGATGAGGCCCTGAAACTTACTATAACTGTCTGTAGATTTTAAACAAAATTAATGTAGCTTTACTTTGTCCTATTTATCATGCTCTGTTACTTGCTCATTTAAATCTGAAAAATTTACAGTACACTTACCCTAAGTTTAGGAGCACTCAATAAAAATTGTAGTCTCTTTACTTGTAGGGTTTGTTCTGTATAAATGAATCTTAATCCGAGCATTTGCTGTTTAATGTATTTTTAATAATTAATATGCTCAATGAAAATAGCTGAAAATTTTATGGCAGGTTTGTACTTAAGTAATTGACTCTCCATAAAAATTTCATCTTCATAAGCTATACCCATCAGCTGTTTTAAATATTTCATGCTTACACTTGAAAATAACCTTTCTAAAAATAACAAAACCGTCACTTACTTAACAAGAAATAGTTAATCTGGATAATACTCTATAAATGATTGCCCAAGGAGATGTAAAGAAAATATTTTACAACTCTACAGTGAATTAAATTAAGTTTGTTACCATCACCACAACTCACGCATATGCATTCATGTAGATTTGACTACTCTCGCTGACGGTACGTACGAGCTGGTGCCGGAGTCCGAGAGTGAGCAGCGTGAAGCTCAAGTTAATCTAACTGAAATCACTGAAGACTTGAACCAGAGTTCAGAAGAGCCCAAGGCTAGCTCTTCTCAGGAAGGCAAGCCCCAGAGCATGTCCCGTCTACTTTTAAATTTATGCAACTTATTGTTATTCCTATCTACTTGTGCATTTAAGTTTATAGGAATTACTTGGAACCCTAGTTGCATAACCTTAAGTACCTATGTTTGAATACTAGCTTATATAGGTCGCTAGTTGGCTATGCTAATGGTTCGGTAGAAGTCGAGTGATTTCCTGTTACTCGCGAGAATTATAGGAGTTGGATGTTTTACTACACACTGCAATATAAGGTTTACGGGCGGGGTTGTTGTACTGGTGAAACCCCGTCTGTTTAGTGAAAATGGATAAGGCCGCGGTGTGTGGTAGTGGTGGTTAAGCGTTTGAACGTACTAATCACATACCGAGAAATATGGTAATCGGTAAACTTAAGTCCCTGATCGGACCGGGGAGTGGACTTTTCCCTCACCCTCTTGGAACGTTGTTTCTCATGCGGCCACATGCGGGTGCAAGCGTGGTCACGACCCGGCGTCGACCGTGGTGTGGGGCTCTTGTAGTCGAAGGGGGTGACCCTGATCCACGAGCCGGAAAGAAAGGGGAAATGTTGCGTGGGGATTCGGTTCCCATGCGTGTGCTTAGGTCTGCCTGGCCAGGTTAATAAATTCGATTCGAATCGTCCGCCTCTCACGGATATTGGGACTGCTTAACCCTTTTGCCACATAGAGTAAGAAGTGGAACAATGATGATGAGGAATATGGTTGAATGATGAGAAATAATTGTTTTTCACCATGTATGCTGTTGGATAGATGCTAATGTAGAATGGTTAATCGAACTAGAACTGGAAAGCTAAAATCGGAAAATAAGGACTTACTCTTTATTGCTTTTCGGCAAAAACAAACCCCTCAAACCAAAAGCCTTGCATGTCTAGTTAGAGGGCTAAGTATATCCTAGTCGGGTAAGCCTTGCTGAGTGTTAGTATACTCAGCCTTGCTTGTGGCTCAACTTTATTTCAGGTGATGTGTTTGAAGATCAGATAGCTAGCTTGACTTGGCCGTGTACTTTACATCCTGGTTGGTCGGTAGAGTGGGATACGACTCCGGCCAACGATGATAATGCCGAGTGATGTCATGTACGGGCTTCATCATGACATCTTGTATCGTTGTTTAGAACTCGCTTCAGTTGAACTCTGAACTACTTTCAATCTGAACTTCAAGTACGTTTCTGAGATTCCGAACTTGGTTTGTAATAATTAAGTTAAGACTCAGTAATGTAATGTATTTGTGAAATGTTGTACTCTCTGGACTCACCTTCATGTGGGTTGCATGTAAGATTTGGGTTCGATCGACGCTCAGGTGGATTCTTCGGGACTTTACCCGACAGCCCTGCCGGATTACACCGTTTAAAGTGCGTGTTAGCCGGGATTACCTTTAAGGTGATGGTTAGCGCACTTGAGCCGGATTAATTTGGGCGGTGCTGCCATAGCTGGTATCAGAGCCAAACAAAGCGCACACCCGAGAGTGCGACTAGATTTCAAAAGTTTTACTTAAAACTTAGCCACACAATCGCGTTTGGAAAATACGTTGCTTCGCTAAGGATCATGCATAGTACGTAAAGCCCTAGGGAAAAATTATGGGAGTACTAGGTGGCTATCTAACTTATGGTTTATTTATGACTGACTTCCAGCACATTTCTTTCTGTACTTTAAATTCAGTACTTTACATTATGTAACGACGCACCTACGCTAAGGTAAGACGGTAAGGATCCTCAGTCAACTGAGAGAGTTTGACCTTCCCGTCGGTGATGCGAGCCGAACGCTGCCCTCAAGCAGTGGCTTACTTGAGGTGCTGCCAATATACCAACTATTAGTTGGCTATATTGGGAGTAAAGTATACTCAGTCAGCTGAGGGAGTCTGACCTTCCCGTCGGTGATGCGAACCGAACGCTGCGCTCAAGCAGTGGCCTACTTGAGCTGCTGCCAATATACCGACCATCGGTCGATTATATTGGGAGTAAAAGAAACCGTAAATACGTCGCCTCGGTAGCGTATGAGCACTGTCCATGCAGTGTTGGACGCATGGATGCCGCTTCTATAGTGAGCGGTAATGTATGGGGACGCTTTCATGTATGCTGGCATAAAAGGTTCAATGAATATATATTTGTCCATTTTTCTGCAGGTACACTAACCACGAATACGTAAGTTAAGAACGGTTAGAACTCGGCTAGAAATATATATAGAGAGAGAGACGTAAATTGTGCCATGCCACCGGTGCTAACCCCGTAAGTCCAAAGCTATTTGGCAATTGTTTTCCTTATGAGGACGAATAGGTCGTGCATGCATCATGATCATAAATTGAAAGTCAATAAATATGGATGTGGGTTAGTCGGGAATGTTAAGGTTTGCACATGAGCACGGTTTATTTTCTCTCGATTAAGGTTTATCTAGAAATCTGTCATTTTCTGCTATATCCTAGGAGATGAATTTATTTGACATGGCAGATGACTTTATCTGTAGAAGTGCCAGTGGATAATTTTGCTCCAAAACTTGTATACTAGCTGCTGTTTCAATTTTAGAATTTTTCGACTAGTATACAGCGGGGTACACTAGAAACTTTGACACCCTGTTTTTCTGTCAGCTTTGAGCACTTGGGTTGCACGAATTTTTAAGCTTTCCTAACTATATTTTCTGCAGATGTGTTCAACACAAAACTTGTGCCAAATTTACTCACCAAGATGCTGTAAAAATTTGGTAATTTTAGGCTTAGTAGTTTGTCCTCAGCACTCATTTTACTTGCTCGCTGGTCACTGAAAATTCTGGGCAGACAGCAAAGGAAAACTCTAAGGATAAGACCTTCTTAGGCTCTGATCTAGCTCTTGGGTTGACTAGAAAAGTTGTGCGTAAGAACCTTAGGAGTGTTCCTATAAATTTTGAGAATTTTTAGAACTATGTGCTTTCAGTTATACTTGTTTTTGTGCACTACCACAAAATCTGTTTTAACCATCACTCACTGGTGCACATCTTTTGTACAGATGGCTGCCCCTGCTCTCCTGGTGTTTGATGAGGATGGGCGTGCACACTCCGAGTGCACACACTGGCAGGGTTTTCCCTCTATTCTTTGGGAAGTGATGCACGATGCCGGATATCCCAGTCCCCCGCGCTATGTGGGCGAGGAGTTCCTTGAGATGGGAGTCGCGCGCTGTCGCGTGCACATGACTCATGCTCCCCACCCTTTTCCAGCTCATTGGGCTTCCTTGGAGCTGGAGGTAGTTGGACACCATCTGGTTGACACTTGGGAGATTGCAGCCATGACAGCGCTCAACAAGTTTTGCGAAAAGAATTATGCAGCTGTCACACTAGCCCCTATTGGCCTCTTCCCAGCAGAGCAGCCCAATGACCCTAACTGGCTTAGTCGGGTCAGACACACTGGGTACCTTCAGCAGAACAGAGCTGCAGAGACTATCTCCATGTCGGTGAAGTGCATGAATGCACTCTACCGCTTGCAGACCTTACAGGCCAAAGCCATGGCCCAGATCATTGCTTCTGCACGGACCTGCCATGAGATAGTGATTGCTAAGAACGAGCAGATCAGGGATCTTGATGCCCATATTGGCCAACTTGAGGGTCTAGTTGAGGAGCGTGATGTTCTCTTGGACGAGAGGGATGCTGACTTTGCACTTCTGGAGCAGCAGTTCACCGCCCAACAGGTTCAGCTAAATAATGCCTTGGATCACATCGAGATGTTGGAGGATCAGCAGGCCCAGCCCGAGGTCATGGAGGAGGAGCCCCAGGAGGTTCAGGGTATCTCAGGACTTGACACTATATCTGGAGTGCCCCTGCCACCACTTCCGGGAGCTCACTCAACAGTGAGGAGCGAGTCGTCCGTCAACAACCTTGACGACTTTTAGATGAAGTCTTAAGTAGTCTTTCGCGCATACTCCTCTATAGGGTAGCCTAACTTTTGGACAGTGATGTAATAGGCTAATTAGGAGTTGAGTTCCTTGCTTTTGTAATGAGTGCCACCCATATGTAAAAGTACCTTAATCGCTTAGGCCTTGGCTAAGAACTTGATGGATGGTTGTAATGGTTTGCTTGCAGTTGAATCTATCACTGCAGAAACTTGTCTAAATTTTTATCCATATTTCCTTGCATTTCTGGATTGTGTGTTGAATACCAAAGTTGTTGTGAATTTCATGACCTAGGTTCTCACAAGATTTCAGCATCATTAGACTTGTGTGCCAAAAGTTATGGCCCGAACATTGTACCTCGGCCTGCTGAAAAGCAGACTAGACAGGGAGGCAGAAATTGCATTTTTCGACCATCTTAACTATCGATTTAGCATTGAAGTTGAATACCAACGTTGTAGTATGATAAATTATATATCTGCTGTACAAATTGGGCGCATTTCGATGAACAGAGTGCAAGTTATGGATTTTCTTGTAACGAACAGCGTTGCTGTCCCTATTGTTATCGTGCTCATTCCAGTTCTACTTTTCCGCGCTTACCCTTCTGTACTTTGGGGAAGTCATATGTCACCATACTAATGAGAAAATTTGCCGTTCCAGATGGTGGGAGCGACACGTGGCAACCCTGAGGGTTTCGGGAACGCAAATGGTAGCGGATCGCAGCAGCCGCCACCACCGCCACCCAACTTTGCGGAATATCTGGCCGCCCAAACCGAGTTACTCCGTCAACTCGTCCAGGGACAGCAGCAGCAACAGCAGCAACGGGGTGGACCCAATGTTCATCAACCTCAAGCTGCTGGTTACCCGGAATTCTGGGCAACTCAGCCCCCTCTGTTCAACAAGACAGAAGAGCCACTGGATGCGGATGCTTGGATTCGCACAATCGAGTCCAAGTTTTCACTACTTTTGGTGCCATGCTCAGAGCAAAACAAGGCTCACTTTGCCGCGCAACAGCTTCGCGGTTCGGCGCGTCTTTGGTGGGATAACTACCTTGGCATGCTCCTAGCTGATCACATTGTCACTTGGGATGAATTCAAGACTGCATTCAAGGGTCACCATATTCCAGAAGGACTCATGGAAAGGAAGCTGAATGAGTTCCTGGCTCTTACTCAAGGGACACGTACAGTTCTCCAATATGCCCAAGCTTTCAACAATCTCTATCAGTATGCGGGCTATCATGCTGACACAGATGCTAAGAAGAGTGATCATTTTCGTAGAGGCTTAAATACCAAGCTCAAGGAACGTCTAAATCCCATTAAGGTCGACACATACAATGAGCTGGTTAATCTAGCACTCACTCAAGAGGACTGTATCATGGCTCACCGTGCTAAGAAAAAGAGGAAAGCACCAGCTGGACCCTCTAGTGCGCAGCCACAGAGGTATCGCATGGTGCAGAATGTTGCACCCCAGATTCCTCAGAAAATGTTGCTTCCAATCAAATCATGAGAAACGTTCCAATCAAATTGGGTAGCAAAACTATCAAAACTGAACTAATCCTTTTGGCACTGGGAGGCATAGATGTGATTTTGGGAATGGATTGGATGAATCGACATGGAGTGGTCTTAGACATTCTTTCCCGAGCTGTTGAAATCAATTCCCCAACCCATGGAACAACTACTCTCTATTTGCCATTTCAAGAGTGCATGAATTCTTGTGCATTTGTCATGAGTGGATCTGAAGTAGAAGAAATCCCGGTGGTATGCGAGTATGCCGATGTTTTTCCGGATGACTTGCCAGGAATGCCACCAGATAGAGACATTGAATTCATTATTGAGTTGCAGCCAGGCACTGCCCCTATCTCAAAGAGACCATATAGAATGCCACCTAAGGAGTTGGCCGAATTAAAGATTCAACTTCAAGAGCTTCTGGACAAAGGCTTCATTCGCCCCAGTGCATCACCTTGGGGTTGTCCAGCTCTCTTTGTAAAGAAAAAGGATGATAGTTTGAGGTTGTGTGTGGACTACCGACCTCTCAATGCGGTGACAATTAAAAACAAATATCCCCTTCCCCGCATTGATGTTCTCTTCGATCAACTGGCTGGAGCTAGGATTTTCTCAAAGATTGATCTTCGCTCTGGCTATCATCAGATCAAGATTCGTCCATGTGATATTCCTAAAACTGCCTTCTCCACGCGATATCGACTCTATGAATATTTAGTCATGTCTTTTGGTCTCACAAATACACCTGCCTACTTCATGTATCTCATGAACTCGGTATTCATGCCTAAGCTTGACAAGTTCGTCGTGGTTTTCATTGATGACATCCTTATTTATTCCAAGAATGAGAAAGACCATGCTAAGCACCTACGCATTGTTCTCCAACGTCTTCGGGACCATCAGCTCTATGCTAAATTTTCCAAGTGTGAATTCTAGCTAGATAGTGTGAAATTCTTGGGCCACACTATTTCCAGCGAAGGCATAGCTGTGGATCCTAGCAAAGTGCAAGAGGTGATGGACTGGAAACCTCCTACCTCCGTTCATCAAATTCGTAGTTTTCTTGGTTTAGCCGGGTATTATCGCCGATTCATTCCGGATTTCTCCAGAATTGCTAAGCCAATGACTGAACTGTTGAAGAAAGGAGTAAAATTTGTGTGGGATGAAAAATGTGAAAAGGCTTTCCACACCCTAAGGGAGTAGTTGACTACAGCACCTGTCTTAGCTCAACCTGATAATACCAAGTTCTTTGACGTGTATTGTGACGCGTCGGGTACTGGTCTTGGTTGTGTGCTCATGCAAGACAATAGAGTTATTGCTTATGCATCACGAGCTCTTCGACTCCATGAGCAGAATTATCCTACTCATGACCTCGAATTAGCAGCTGTCATTCATGCCTTAAAGATATGGAGGCATTATCTTATGGGTACTCATTGCAATATCTACACCGATCACAAAAGTCTCAAATACATCTTCACTCAAGCTGACCTAAATATGAGACAAAGACGGTGGCTAGAATTAATCAAAGATTATGATCTTGAGGTGCACTATCACCCAGGCAAGGCTAATGTTGTAGCAGATGCACTAAGCCGCAAAGCTCATTGCCATTGCCTATCCGTGGAATCCTATTCTGAAACCCTCTGTCATGAGATGAGGAAGCTCCAGTTGGAAATGATTCCCCAAGGCACTTTAAATCACATCTCAGTTGAACCAACTCTTCATGATCAAATCATTATGGCCCAATTACATGATAAAGGTGTTGGGATCATTAAACAAAAACTCTCTCAAGGAGAAAGGAAGTAAAAGTGTTTTCGTCAAGACCATAATGGAGTCCTATGGTTTGAAAGTCGTTTAGTTGTTCCGAAAAATCATGATCTTCGGAAGCAAATTCTCGACAAGGCACATCTTTCCAAATTTTCTATTCACTCGGGCAGTACCAAGATGTACCAAGATCTTAGGCAAAATTTCTGGTGGACTAGGATGAAAAGGGAAATTGCTAAATATGTCTTGGAATGTGACACCTGTCAGAGAGTAAAAGCCAGCCACTTGAAAGTAGCCAGTTTGCTTCAACCTTTGCCTATCCCATCGTAGAAATGGGAAGACATAAGTATGGACTTCATTGTTGGATTGCCAAACACATCCCAAAAGCACGATTCCATTTGGGTTATCATGGATAGACTCACCAAGACGGCACATTTCATTCCGGTACATACTACTTACACTGCCAAGAAGTATGCTGAGATCTATCTCGATCGCATTGTTTGCTTGCATGGGGTACCCAAGACAATCATTTCTGATCATGGAACACAGTTCGTTGCCTGCTTTTAGGAACAGTTGCAAGCATCTCTTGGGACAAAATTGATTCGAAGCTCAGCTTATCACCCACAAACTGATGGACAAACTCAGAGGGTGAACCAAATCCTGGAAGACATGTTGAGAACTTGTGTCATTCATTATGACAAGAGTTGGGACAAATGCCTAGCTCTAGCGGAGTTCTCGTACAACAATAGCTACCAAGAGAGTTTGAAAATGGCACCATTTGAGGCCTTATATGGTCGACGGTGTCATACTCCTTTGAGCTGGTCGCAAGTCAGAGAACGAGTGGTATTCGGACCCGATCTCGTAACAGAGGCAGAAGAGAAAGTAAGGGTAATACAAGAGAATCTAAAGGCTGCCCAGTCTAGACAAAAGAGTTATTTCGATAAAAGGAGAGACCCTTTGCAATTTGAAGTGGGTGATCATGTCTATCTTCGAGTCTCGCCAACCAAGGGTGTGCAGAGATTCGGAGTAAAGGGCAAATTAGCTCCCCGATATGTGGGCCCTTATGAAATCACTGAAATTTGTGGACCCGTAGCCTATAGAGTGCGACTTCCTCCTCGACTTGCAGCAGTACATGATGTTTTCCATGTCTCTCAACTTAAGAAATGTGTCCGAGTTCCCACCGAAATTGTTGAACAAACAGAAATATTGGTAGAACCAGACCTCTCTTATGTCGAGTATCCTATCAAAATTCTTGATCAAAAGGAAAGGGTCACTCGAAGAAAAGCAGTTAAAATGTACAAAATTCAATGGAGTCACCATACCGAAGAGGAAGCTACCTGGGAAACTGAAAGCTACCTAAATCAAAATTTCCCCGGTTTTCTGAATTCAACTGAAGGTACACTCCTTTTTCCTCGTTTAGCTTGATTATCTGAATCTCGGGACGAGATTCTTTTTAAGGGGGTAGGTTGTAACACCTCCGGTGTTTAGCACTATTTAAACATGCAATTAACATAAAATGACACGTTAAACCCCCAAATTTTGCAATTACTTAAAAGCCAGGGATCCGTTCAAATAGACCAAAAAGTCAACTCTCACACCTTCGCTCAAATGAACTTTTGCCCAAAACAAAAGTTGTAGAGTTTTATAAGATAAACAACTTTCGTATTCAAAGTTTTTCAAGTTACGACATGAAATTTGGAGAAAACCCTGAAAAACAGTGGGTTTAGGGGGTTTTCAGTTAAACTTGAATTTAAATTTTTAACTTTCAAATAATTGCTCAAACGAATTTTTGCCTGAAAGGAAAGTTGTAGGAAATTGAATTTTGAACAACTTTTGTGTTCAAAATTTTTCGAGTTTCCATGGAAAATTTTGAGAAAATCCTAAGTCAAAACATTGACTCTCTCTTTCTCTCTCTACTCTCCTTCTCTCTCCCCTCTCTCTCTCCCTCGCTCTCCCTGTCTCCCCTGCACGCGCAGGCACTCGAGCGCGCACGTGCGTGCGCTCGCTGCGCCACTGCCGCGATGTTGCGTCGAGCGCTGGCGACGCCGCGCCGCTGACCTTCCCCCTCTCCTTCCCGTCGAGCCTGCAGTGCGCTGCCCCGTCAACGAGCACGCCACAAGCGACGAGCGCTCGACGACGCGCCCGTGACGCCGCACTGCTGCTGCCTCGCCGCCCATCCGCACGCCACTCCGCCATCATCGCCTTGCCATCGTAACGCTGTTGCCACCGACGCCCCAACCCTCCTCGCTGCTGCCCCTGACCCGGCCTTTACTCCTGCGCGGCGAGCACGCCACCGCGACGCCGCGCACGTGCCAAGCTCGCTCTTCAACTACGCCCCCCTTCCTGCCGAGCTCCCCCTCCCCATTTGCTTCGCCAAGAGGCGTTTTCCCCCTCCCCGCCTCCACTCCCCCTTCCCTCACCAAGCCGAGCCGAGCCATCCCTGGGCCAGAACGGCGCCGCCGCGACCACCATTGCCGCCGTCGAGCTCCACCCCATCGCGGAGCCCCCGTCCTCGCCTCTAATGGAACCCCTAGCTAGCTTCTCCTCGCTGCCGTGAAGCTCCCTGACCCCTCGACCACCCCCCCAGGCCACCGGAGCGCCGCCGCCGCTCCCTGTGCGCCGCGGGCACGCCTGCTCCGCCCCTCCCCGACTCAAATCAACCCCCGAACTAGCTTCCTCGTGGTCCACTGAAGCTCCACGACAAGCTCCCCGCCGCCCAGAGCCACTGGTGCGACGCCGCCGCCGTTCGCCACCGCCGGCGAGCCGCTGCTCCGCCGCCGACCCCGGTCCCGCCGCCCCCGACCTCGACAAGCCCACCTCCGAGTAGCTCTCGCCTTCCTCTGCCTTTCCCCCACCTCCTCTCGCCGCCGGCAAGCTCCCTCGACGGGAAACGCCGCCGCCGCCGCCTCCTCTGTTCCTGGCTCCGGCCAGGGGCATGTCTGTGAGCCCCCAAATTATTCCAGGGGCCTAGATGCAAGTTTTTGTTTCCTTTTTCTTTTGTTTTGAAAAACAGCAAACTTGTAAATTTATTTAAAAATCATAGAAAATTTCGAAAAATGCAAACTCAACTGTTCTGGAATCTTTGCAAAGAGATCTACAACTTGTGTTACATGCACTTTTTCATTTGCTCAATAGTTTTTGCTTTATTTAAAATATAAAGGAAATAGAGCTTTTATTAGATCTCAAGTTACATGCACGATCTGTTGGCCATCTTTGTTCAGTTTATTGCATGCTAGATAAATAGCCTTGTGTAAAAGTTTAGTGGACATTTGACATGCCTAGCTATCAGTTTATATTAAATCTTGACTTATACCTAGGTTAAATAGTTTTATTTATCTAAGTGGTTCTCATATGATTCATGAGCTGAAACTTTACAGTTGCTCTAGTGAGATGCATATATTCTTCAGAAAAAGTTTGGCAATTTTTAGTTAAGTAAAACTTGTCCAAATAATTTTTGTTAAGGAGAAATACATTAAATCATGAAAAATAGTTCCTTCACATGTAAAATTCTAATAATTTTTCTATGGGTTAACTTTGAGTATAGGACCATGCTGGTAAAAGATGAGACCCTGAAACTTATTATAACTGTCTGTAGATTTTAAAATATATTAATGTAGCTATACCCATCAGCTGTTTTAAATATTCCATGCTTACACTTGAAAATAACCTTTCTAAAAATAACAAAACCCTCACTTACTTAACAAGAAATAGTTAATCTGGATAATACTCTATAAATGATTGCCCAAGGAGATGTAAAGAAAATATTTTACAACTCTACAGTGAATTAAATTAAGTTTGTTACCATCGCCACAACTCACGCATATGCATTCATGTAGATTTGACTACTCTCGCTGACGGTACGTACGAGCTGGTGCCGGAGTCCGAGAGTGAGCAGCGTGAAGCTCAAGTTAATCTAACTGGAAATCACTGAAGACCTGAACCAGAGTTCAGAAGAGCCCAAGGCTAGCTCCGCTCAGGAAGGCAAGCCCCGGAGCATGTCCCGTCTACTTTTAAATTTATTCAACTTGTTGTTATTCCTATCTACTTGTAGCATTTAAGTTTATAGGAATTACTTGGAACCCTAGTTGCATAACCTTAAGTACCTATGTTTGAATACTAGCTTGTATAGGTCGCTAGTTGGCTATGCTAATGGTTCGGTAGAAGTCGAGTGATTTCCTGTCACTCGCGAGAATTATAGGAGTTGGATGTTTTACTACACACTGCAATATAAGGTTACGGGCTGCCACTAGAGTAGAGTGGAAATGATGATGAGGAATATGTGAATGATGAGAAATAATTGTTTTTCACCATGTATGCTGTTGGATAGATGCTAATGTAGAATGGTTAATCGAACTGGAACTTGAAAGCTAAAATCGGAAAATAAGGACTTACTCTTTATTGCTTTTCGGCAAAAACAAAACCCTTCAAGCCAAAAGCCTTGCATGTCTAGTTAGAGGGCTAAGTATATCCTAGTCGGGTAAGCCTTGCTGAGTGTTAGTATACTCAGCCTTGCTTGTGGCTCAACTTTGTTTCAGGTGATGTGTTTTGAAGATCAGATAGCTAGCTTGACTTGGCCGTGTACTTTACCCCTCCTGGTTGGTCGGTAGAGTGGGATACGACTCCGGCCAACGATGACAATGCCGAGTGATGTCATGTACGGGCTTCATCATGACATCTTGTATCATCATTTAGAACTCGCTTATTTCCGCTGCAGTTGACTCTGAACTACTTTCAATCTGAACTTCAAGTACGTTTCTGAGATTCGAACTTGGTTTGTAATAATTAAGTTAAGACTCAGTAATGTAATGTATTTGTGAAATGTTGTACTCTCTGGACTCACCTTCATGTGGGTTGCATGTAAGATTTGGGGTTCGATCGACGCTCAGGTGGATTCTTCGGGACTTACCCGACAGCCCTGCCGGATTACTTCCGTTTAAAGTGCGTGTTAGCCGGGATTAACCTTTAAGGTGATGGTTAGCGCACTTGAGCCGGATTAATTTGGGCGGTGGGCTTGCCACTAGTTCTGTAATGTCCCGCCTCTCCGAGGCAGGGCCCGCTTACATCTGGCTGCTTCTAGGACATAGACTGTCCTGCAGACGAACACCAGTCTTTTCTGTACACTTTGTCCTCACTCGTGCGCACCCGGGAAGAACTTCCCGGTCGGTCACCCATCCCAAATTTTCTCCGGGCCAAGCACGCTTAACCTCGGAGTTCTTTGGAGACCGGCTTCCGGAAAAGAAGTTGCAACTTGTTGGTATAAGGTATCCTATTATCTATAGCCCTGGGCCGGGGTGGTCAACATGCTCACTCCCTTAAGAGACCGACATCCTCGTCAGTCAATCCCAAGTCAGGAACGTCGTCTCTAGCCACGTCCCGTACGTCCAGTGCCAGCAGCCCATGTGCCACGTCCATACGTCCAGTGCCAATGGTCCCTGTGCCACGTCCGTGCGTCCAGTGCCACGGCCCATCCCAGATGCCCGCGCACTGACCCCGCCACGCGCCCGTGCACATGCTGGTGGCATCGGCTCCCCCCACGCGTCTGTGCTCATGTCTCCGCACTTACGCCCGTACATGCCCGTGAAACCGCGAGAGTCCGGCTCTGATACCAATCCTGTAACGTCCCGCATCCCCGAGGCCGGGCCCGCTTACATCTGGCTTG
Organism: Panicum virgatum; assembly: GCF_016808335.1. NCBI lineage: Eukaryota > Viridiplantae > Streptophyta > Magnoliopsida > Poales > Poaceae > Panicum > Panicum virgatum. The sequence goes on from NC_053142.1 coordinate 52,456,085, forward strand.
CTTTCTAGGACATAGAGTGTCCTCACAGACCAACACCATCTTTTCTTTTCTGCACACTTTGTCCTCACTCGTGCGCACCCGGAAGAACTTCCCGGTCGGTCACCCATCCCCAAATTTTCTCCGGGCCAAGCACGCTAACCTCGGAGTTCTTTGGAGACCGGCTTCCGGAAAAGAAGTTGCAACTTGTTGGTATGAGTATCCTATTAATCCTATTAAGCCCTGGTCCGGGGTGTCACAGTAAATTTCGGATCGTAGACAAGCATATCAAATACTCGCACAACGACGAGCTAAGAGTATGACTACCACCAGTTACATAACATAGTCTTACATGAAATTAAAACATCACAAGTTTGTCTAGAAATAGTTCAGAGTTTTGCAGCGGAAATTAAATGAAACTAACGATGATATGTGGTGTCACAATGAAGCCCGTACGTGACATCACTCTGCACATTCATCATCTGCTGGTGATGGATCCCAATCCACCGACCAGCCAGGCGGAAGCTTGCACGGCCAAGTCAAACAAGCAATTTGATCCAAAAACATCTCACCTGCAATCCAAATTTATTTCACAAGCAAGGCTGAGTATGCTAATACTCAGCAAGGCTTACCCGACGAAGGGTATACTTAGCCCATTAACTAGACATGAAAGGCTTTTGGCTGGAGGGGTTTGTTTTGCCGAAAAGCAACTAATAGTGAGTCCTTGCTTTCAGGTTTTAGCTTTCCGATTCCAGTTCGATTAACCATTCTAGGTGAGCAACTATCCACTAGCAACCATGGTGGAAAACAATTATCTTTCATCAAACAACCATCTTTAATCATCATCATCTTCCTCTTCTTACTCTATGTGGCAGAAGTATTAAGCAGTCTCATTAACCGCGAGAAACGAACGATTCGAATCGAGTTTCTTAATTTTGCAAGGCAAACCTAACTCACACGCATAGGGCCCAGATGAGTTGCCCATACAACTGCTCCCCTTTCTTCCTGTACCGTGGACAGGTCCACCCCCCTCGAGTACAGAACTCGCGCCCGAACTGTACTCACCATGTGCCCATGGGAAACGACGTCAAGAGGGTGGCTGGTATCTTCATGTCCCAGTCCAATCAGGTACTAAGCTTACCGATTACCATATTCTCGGCATGTGGCTAGTACGTTCAAACTTAACCACCACTACCACACACTACGACCTTAGCAATTTCGCTAAACAGACGAGGCAATAAACATCAACCATCATATTTCATATCCGGCCCCGTCTGTAGGTCTTATGATTGCAGCGTGTAATAAACAGACAACTCCTATAATTCTCGCGAGTGACAGGAAATCAGTCGACTTTTACTGGAGTCCTATAAGCATAGCATCTCTAACGATCCTTGCATCTAGTATTCAAACATAGGTACCTAGGATCATGCAACTAAGGTTTCAAACAAACCTATAACTTAATGCACAAGCAAAAATAATAAATAGTTGCATAAGTTAGAAATAGCATTTATGCTCCGGGGCTTGCCTTCTTGGGCCGGGTGAGAGCTCGGATCATCCGAACGTTGGTCCGGGGCTTCAGCGAATTCGGATAGATGCACCCTGGCTTCTTCACGCGGTTCTCCCTCGGACGCGGGCACCAATTCGTATTCTCCGTCGGCGAGGGTGGTCGAGTCTAAATGAAATGCAGAGTATGTGTCAATTAAACGGTGACCTTCCGATGAATTATCTCGAGTTAAGTTGATCTTAACTATTTGGCTTATCCCTCATGAGGTGATATGTTTCTTTTATAACTTCGTGGGCAATCATTTATAGAGTATTAATTACCTGAATTAAACTAAATCTGATTATTGGTTTCCAGAAATCTTTATTAATATTCAAAGATCTTTTAATTCTGATTTCTCTATAATTTGGCTTGGATTTATTACATATTGTTCCTCTCAGATTTTGTTCCTGAAAATTTTATCTATGTGCAAAACGTGCTCACAAGTTTACTGTAAAAATTTCAGGACAGATTACTGCACAGGGAATAAATTAAAATTCAGCAAGCATTTAAATATGTAAACAAGACCATTTTTATACAGAGACCAAGACACAAGTACTAGGGTTGAAAATTTTAATGAGTTCTCCACAGCACATTATGAGTGTCCTGTAAAATTTTAGATTTATTGGATGACTTCACCAGGCATGAAAAATTACACAATTTATTAAGGCATAAAGCAAAACTAATTTCTAGTATCAGTTATACTCCACTTCATTGGTTCAAATTTTTTCAGAATTCTTATTTAGTTGCTTAGAGGCTCTGGTAAAACATGAGATTTTTTCTTGCACAGAAACTATTTTGCTTGATTTAGTTCATTTACTTAGGCCATTAATTAGTTTAACCAGTTTGGATCCACCAAAAATCGTCAAACTTTTCTGTGGCCTACATGCAGCAAGGCTAACATTCTGTAAAAGTTTTAAGTGCATGCAAGACATATTGATAGAGATATAAATAGATCTACATTAATAGGCATAAAACAAGAGTTAAATAAAAACCTTAGCTAGATGGTAACACTGGGTTTCAAATTTTTACAAAGAGTTAAACTTTGCATGTACAAGTCACTTCCCAAAGATGAATGCTGGCTATTGCTTCTAGCTAGAGATCTAATTAAATTCCTATTTTCTTGCTTTTAATCTAGAGCTCACCATAGAGGTCAAATGAAAACATTTTTGTAAGAAAAGTTGTAGATATACTCGTTAAGAACTCAATACAGTTAGATTGTATTTTTTTATTTTCTACGAATTTATACCAATTTTCATAGTTCACTAGATTTAAACAAACTTAAAGGAAGTTTTATAAAAGGCCCCTGGAATCTTGCCGGGACCCCCTAGAAAGAAGGAACTTAAGCAATCGGGTCCCTGGCCGTTCAATCCTACAGCAGCGACGGCACTCGGCCGATTCCGGCGAGCATGCTCACCGGCGGCGTGGGGGAAGGTGTCGAGGGGACTTAGGAGATCGAGCTCTACCTTTGGGTAGTCGCGACGTGGGCTGGGATGGCCTGTAGTGG
>NC_053142.1:52769107-52908697 GCF_016808335.1 Panicum virgatum
AATTCATTCAGTTATGTAGGTTGGCAAATGATTCAGAGCTACAAACTACGCTCAACCAAATACTCTTTAACTGCAAACAGCCATACAAGAGCTTTCCGTTTGAGCCAGCAGGAGGGGTCTGATCTATCAATTCAGGGAGCAAAAAGAACATTTTTTCCCTCCACATATCTAAATCACCTAGCACACTTTTAGAGTTTCATCAGTTTTGTTCACTTTCCAAACTTCTCTATAAGAACCACATACAGCAAAATGAGAGCAACCTGCCCAAATAAGTATAGATTTTAATCATATTATGCAAAAGAATCCATTTCATAAGGTTGATAATGAAAGTGCCACAGACACACAAAAAGGCTTCATACCAGCTTAACACCAGAAGCAACTAGTTCCTCATCCTCCAGCCTATATTCATACATTACCCAGTCAGTTCTATCACCCCGTGGTGGCTTGCCAAGATGAAACACCAAAGTTCTCTTCATCCCAACAGTTCTAGAATTATAAAACACCGGCCTGTCCTTCCCAGTAGCTTTCCAATATCCGACTCCGGTTGATCGGTTAGTTCTTAACCCACTAGAATATTTCCTATCGCGTGGGCAAAAGAAATACCACACTAGATCATTACTCTCCAAGGAAGCTTTCTCTACAAGAAGCGAAAAACAAGTGATGATAAGCCATCATAACAGTTTAAGGACCCATCATCTGAAAGTAAGATACCTACAGCCAAATGTAAATATACAGGAGAATCAATACTGCTAATGAAGTAAACAATACAGCGATGCTCGCAACGGTACCGATCCTTTTGGCTCCTAAAGAAAAAGAAATTAAATGAAACAGTTCTGGTCCAATACCTGGAAGATCCCAAGGAGCAAACTTGTATAGATCAATCTCTGTAATAGCATTGCAGCGTAAATGTTTTCCCAACAACTTCCTCTTTAAATAGTAGACGGTGAGTTCCACATCAGTTGGGTGAAACCGGAATCCAGGAGGAAGCGATGTCTTGGCCATAGGGAGAATATTGCGGTCCTCTTTTAGTAGTAAGATATAGAATAGATAATAAAGAGATACAAAATTGGAAATGAAGAAGGAAAAGGTCTGGTTGTAGTTAGAAAAGAAGAAACGTCCTTGGTTGAAGCAGCAAGGTAGTGAAATCTGCAACGTGCAGTACAACAAAGATTGCCAAGTATTAAGTCCAATGTCGAAATATTGTGGGGCGCCTGAAGCGTCCGTGGCATCCACACCAGAGAAAGCAGGGGCAATCCTTTTCTGTGATATCAAAAGACATCTGAAAGTCCTGCATGAAAGAGAGCATGGGTGTGTTAGGAACACGTTTGGAAAGAAAACTGTCTGTCTCGTATGACAAAATGAGATCGCCTGAAGAAGCACGATTGGCACTACTGGAATATCTGTGAGTGAAATGTAGTGTGGGAGTGTGCGCAGTCTCTTTTCAGATCAATGCAGCAGTAGCCATCGATTGGAGCGGATTGGAATGGGGATGTGATGGCAACTGCAGTGCAGATGCAGGCAAGAACAGTGATCCGTTGGCAAGCAAAATTAGTCCGCCCGAGACGCGGACCAATGCTGCAGAGACGCGGGTAGCAATGATTGCGGGACGTTGTGGGCACCACCGCGATGCAATGCGATGGAATGGGATGAACCCTAGATAAACAGCAAGGGGCGTGGCAACTGAATAATGTCAGAGGTATTGGAGGAGAGATCCAGGTCCTAGTGAAAGGAAGAGCAAGAGGAATGCAGGCGGCACGAGGAGACTTACGAGGGGGAGGCGTCAGCGGTGGGGCTGGGAGCGCTGCCTCTGAAGCCGCCGTGGCGACAGGTACGGAGGTGGAGCTGCGGCGGGTTGCAATGGATTGCGGCGCCGCCGCCGCCACCCCAGCTTAGCCACAGTGAAGGAGCGCAGAGGAGTTTAGAGGAGAGACACCAAGGCCGGCGCAAGGCTGCTGAACCTCCACTGCGCTGCTCTGCTCTGGCGCCGCCGTCCTCCTCCTCCCTCCGTCCTCGGTTCCTCCCCGCCGCTCCCCACCTGCCAATCAATATGGGGAGTGCTTCGGCTGGGCCGGATCTAATGGGCCGAAATGCTGCTTGTTTGCGTTGGGCCTCCGTTTTCATTTCATCAACAACGCACATGCTGATTTTGTCTTCTTCTTTTTTTTAATCTCCTTGCGGAAGCATTTGTTCAATCTCAAAATTTGCATAAGCATATATCGTTGCATCCTCTATCCATCCATATTTTTAGCTTAATTATTAATGCACGTTTTTTATTCATAATCAATAAAAATATGAAGTTGGTACTTCCTAGGCTAATTAAAGTGATAATCATGTCGTCATATACATCATCAAGTATTAATCTTGATTAGATTGCACTCGGAGGTGATAAAGCTATAGGGCTAAGCCCTTCGAGTTTATACAGACTGTCCGCCTACTGTCCTTTAGTTCATCATGACGACTGACTTCGGTCAACCACGATCAAATCAAGTCTTTGCCACGTCAACACTCCCGGATGGTCCGCTAGTGCCTCTCCGTTGTGTGTCTAGCTCGAGGAACTTGGACGCCACGTATCCCTTGCCAGCCCTCTCTCTCTCCCCCCCCCCCCCCCCTCAAACTCCATTCTCTCTAACCTCAACCTATGGAGGAGCTCCACCTTATCTCCCATCATTGAAGCCTTTCCACCTCACCGGAGCTTTGCCGAAGGATGCCGGATGTAAGGAAAATGTCCCTTATTCCATTGTTTGTGTTTTGGTAATTGAATAACAACTTAACCATTGGGACTAATGTGTTTGTTAAGAAATACTTTGAAGAAGGTGTTTATTAGGTCTCAAGGATGTAACGGAAGTCATTCAAACAATCAAGTATAAAAGATTCATGAAGAAATGAAGCAAAACAAGCACAGAAACACTGGCCAACGCAATTGACAGATTCAATCGATCAGTAACAGAAAATGGCTTTGGAATGAGCGATCCATTCGGCCATGACTATAAGATAAGAAGAAGACCGAATCAACCCATGGTGATGCTGCGAGGATGAAGATAGGCTTTGGAATGACCGATCCATTCGGTCAATTCTGTTTTAGCATGCCAGAACCAATCAGTCAGGCTTTGGGTCTGGGTGTCAGCCACCCAACGGCTCCTATGCATAGTATGACTGATTCATTCGGTGCATGGTCGCTGGCAGAGTCACGCAAATAGCGGCGTCCAGCTCCTGAGCAAGGTTGCTGGCGGAGTCATGGAGATACACCGAGTCAAGTAGCCTCCAGCTAGTTGAAGATATTGGGTTGAACAGCAACGTGCATCCCCCTCCCCCCCCCCGCTCCCGTTAGGCGACTAGGGGGCTCCCTCGCATCGCCGCCTCCAGCCCCCAGCCCCCGCCTCCTCTTCTCGTCGTCGCCCGAGCAGGCCACCGGAAGTCCAGCGGCCGGCGAGGAAGGCGACGGCGGGGCATCTCTACCTGGGCGTGGCTCGCGCGTCGGGGCAGGACGGCGCGGAGCGGCCGGCTTCAACCTCGGCGGTCGGGGCTATTCCGACGCCGACGTCCCCAGATCCGGTGACCCCGGGACCGGATCCACGTCGGGTGGAGGCGCTGGCGGCCGTTGGTGGGCTTGGCTGGTGGTGGCTGGCACTTGTGAGCTACCTACCGCCTCGAGCCCCGCTCGCTCGGACCCCGCGTCGCCCTAGGGCGACTCGGACGGCGCCGCCGCCTCTCCGCGGCCAGGGCCGCAACTCCTCGCCCTTCTTCCTGCTGCGGCGGCGGCCGTCGTCCCCGGGCAGGTCGCGCCCCGATCCGGCGCCGGCGGGGCCAGATCCGGTGTTGCCTGGTCCATTTTTGGGGCCTCCACTAGAGGTCCTGTGAGGGCCCACCGGCGGCGGCGGCCATGGCAATGTTCTGGCCGGCCGGCTGGATGACTGCTTGCTCGAGCAGCACGACGCACTGCGTCGCGGGGACCCGCACCATGGTCTTCTCCGGGTGAAAACCAAGTCCGGTTACGGATGAGCGATGGCGGCATCCTCGACGTCGTGACCTCCTTGGAGGCATCGCTTTGGAGACCTCTGTGGGCGCTGTGACTAGTTGGTGACCTTTCTCCACTCTTGCACTCCTCAACAGATTTGGCCTATGTTTTGGCCCTGGCGTTGGTTACCATTGAGATTCGGCGGGTGCTCATTGCTGGCGCCTCTGCTTCGTCATCGGGCTCCTTGCTGACGCGGTCATCAAATCAAATGCCGTGTGTGTCCATGCTTAATGACCATCCCTCCTATGTGGATTCCTCCCCACAGAGGGCGTAGGATGGTGGTTCGTGGAGACCGGATGTGCTCTTAAAGGTGTCTTTGTCAGCTTCAAGGGAGGACGACGTTGTCCGGCTCACAATGGTTAGCGTGCTTCCCCCACTCTTAGTCCCCATCCTGCTGGGCGGCTCTTTCGTCCTTCAAGGATTCCTCCCCTTGCTGGAAGGTGAAGGGTGACAACAGGGAGGTGTAGCTACGAGGGGTGGTGTGGCGGTGCAATGGCTATTGTGGTGAAGGCAAGCATGCTGTTTGGTGGTGACGCTTCTTCGATTATTGGTGGTTGTCTTTATCTTGTTCAAGACTAGGGCTAGTCTGTTGGTGTCTGCTGTTTACTTAGCTCTTGGTGCTTTATCGCCTCCTCTTGTTTAAGCCCGTTATGCCTCGGGCATACTGTTGTAATCTGTGGTCTGCCACAACCTTTGTAACCTTTGATGGACGGACTTCGGCCCGACCTCTATATCAATGCATTGGGGATTCTCTCCCACCCGGTGACCATTCAAAAAAAAAAAGATATTGAGTTGATAGAGAGCACTGAGCCGGCGGTGGCCATGCATATGCATTGAGATTATGCAAAACTCACTACCGAAAATAGCAAGCATGCATGCAGACCAATGCAACCGATCGATGATTCCATTGCTCCCTCGCTCTGAAAGCCGGCCCGCCCGCTTCGCTGATCGCGCTACCTGCGGGCCTATTCTTAGTGTCTTGGCGATTTAACCCCGGCACCGATGGATCGTCATCTGTGCTAATTGTTAGTTGGTTCGACAAAATTCATCATCAGATCCATTACATGGCTTCCTTCGGCGAGGCCCCCGCCGGTGACGCCGGCAGCGGCGACAAGATCTTCCGCACCAAGTGCGCGCAGTGCCACACTGTGGAGCGGGGCGGCGCGCACAAGCAGGGGCCGAACCTACACGGCCTCTTCGGCCGCCAGTCCGGCACCACCCCCGGCTACGCCTACTCAACGGCCAACAAGAACATGGCCGTCGTCTGGGAGGAAGGCACCCTCTACGACTACCTGCTGCTCAACCCCAAGAAGTACATCCCCGGCACCAAGATGGTCTTCCCGGGGCTCAAGAAGCCCAAAGAACGCACCGACCTCATCGCCTACCTCAAGCAAGCAACAGCAGCTTAATATATAGAATTATTATTATTATTAGTTCATGCCTGCATCATCATATTAATCTTATCTCTATCCGATATGATCCATCACTGCTAGATAACGATTAAATTTCATCGATTTATGTTTTGCATACTACGGGTTACTTATTGTCAGTCGTTCAACGGTAGCAGCCACTGGACGTGTAACAATGAATATCTGTTATTACCTACATGTACACATATATACATATTATCTCTTTATATGCATATTTCTTGAGATCTGTGTCTATACATTGATGAAAGACTATTGTAAGTGCTGTGCTGCTTGGTTTAACCGGTAAATCACCATCAAACCATCTCACGGATCTTTTATATATAATAATAAAGTGTATTTTAAAAATATTAAATATATATTTTATATTCATAGAACACGCATGACAGTACCAAACTTCTTTTTTTTTTGAAATGATGTAATTTTGGATTCTAGACAAAAATGAACCACTTATAGTTGCATTGTTATCTAAGAGTACTAACTGGCCCGTTGGATGTGAGCCATGAAACACATCTACTAACATGCAAGCTTAATTAACTTATTATGGAATACATATGCCCAGATAGATCAGTTGCATAATAAAAAGGAAACACATGGGTGCAGCATTTCCTTATCCCTCTTCGTTCTTTCCTTCAGCAAATTAAAGATGAAGTAATTAAGAACAATCAGACATTCAGCAGGCCAACAAATTAAAGGAACATTAAAACTTCGCCACCTAATTAGTGCATCAAAACTGCAAATTGCATCCAACTAATAGAACTGCCAACAAAATGTAAGGGTCCAGGTCTTAGGACGAGAGTGAGTGAATGAGAGAGATAGAAAAACATATCATGCCGGCCGGTGTGGAGGATGACAGCTTCATATTGAGACCAGGAGAACCAAATCATTCCTTCCACTTATACTCCCAAATCAGTAAGCACATGCCACCTGCTTCACCTCTCTCATATCTCTTTCACGCCTCTCTCTAGTCTTCTCCCTGTTTTTTTTTCCACGAGCGGAGAAAGCAAGCAGGTCTGAACAACCGAATAATTTCACATGAGCCGATAAAAAAAAAGAGAATAATTTCACATGAGTGCACGGAGGTCAGGGTGGGAGAGCGAGTGACCGCTTCGGTACGTATCGGGGGCACCAAGCGCACGCAAGAGGGAGCCGCGCCGCGACGAGGACATGAGCCGCGCCGCGACGGGCACCAAGCGCACGCAAGATGGTCTTCGGGAGGCCCGCATCCAGCAGCCTCGACGCGGCGTCCGTGGCCACAGGAGCCAGGAGGCGATGGCAGCATGTGCTCCGGTAGTGGCAACCGTTACGGCGGTGCCGCGGGGAAGGCAAAGGCTTCGCCAGCAGCACTGTCTGGTGAAGCGCATCTAGATTGATTGATAGATGTATAAACGTGTGCTTTTGAAGAAAATATCAATTATCACGTATGTCTTATGAAATATGAAAGGGAACTCCTCAATTCAAATAATCATGCATGTCAAGGACTCGTTTACAAAGATTAAAGACCAATCAAGTGTCACAAGGAGATTAAGGACACTGATTTAGTTCAGTTTTTTATAGTTTTTAGTTCTTAACCGTACTATTAAGGGCGGTTCTTGAATTAGTAGCTTGACCTAGATCGAGTTGGCTTTAAAAATCTAGCACACTTGCTCAAGCTCAGTCCAAGACAGCTCAAAGAAGTCAAAATAATACTTGGAAGATGAAAAACTCAAAGAAAAAAAAATCAAATCCAAGTTAGTTGAGCATAAACAAGGAAATACAGTATCACCGGTTGAACCGACGACCAGCCGATGATCATCGGATATACCGCTGCCCCGTCATCTGTACAATTTTCAGTGCAGATGGAACCAAGTCACAGAAACTCTTCAGCACCGATATAACCGATGGTCCAAATACATGCATCTGTGTTTTCACCCTACCATTGTTCAGAGAGCATGTTTTAGTGGAACCAAAACATTCTTCAACACCGGTTTAACCGATGCCCCATCGAAGCATGCATCGGTGTATTGTCAAAAGCCTGTGCACTATGTCAGACTTTCAACGGCTACTATTGAAGCTCAGTGTGACCAGTTTAACCGATGCCCCCATCGGTTTAACCGATGCTCACGACTTTTGTGCAGTTGGTTGCCAATGGCTATGTGAGCCTCTCCACTCTATATAAGGTGACCCCTGGCTCGTTTATGATGCATTTGACATATTAAATACCTGAGGCCACCCAAAAGCAAAGGAGAAGAGTGTTTGAGCCATGAGATGAAGATCTAGAGCTTGAAAGTTGATCCAAACAAGAAGAAATCATCCATTTGAGTGTAGCAAGTGTGATTGAGCTTCGGGCCAAATTAGTGTGGGTCAAGTGAAGGTTTGAGAGTTTGTTACTCTTGGTGTTTGACGGTCTTGGTGACCGGGAGGTTCTTGGTGAGCTCTTGGAGTTTGTGGGAGCCCCAAGAAGAGAAGATTGTACACAGTGTGAAGCTCACCTTTCCGGAGATGGAGGAGCATTCTTAGTGAAGTCTTGCTTCTTTGTGGGGCAAGGGAGCTAAACTCTTAGTGGGTGCTCCAGCGTGAACTAGGAGGGAGTGTCAACTGTTCGATACCACGGGGAAAAATCCGTTTGTCTTGTGTCCTACTTCTTTACATTAGCATTGTCTTTAATTCAGTTTTTCTCTTGCTTGCTTGTTTGTTTGTTGACTAGAACTTGAACTTGCTAGTGTGCTCTCTTGACTAAGTTTTGTTCTTGATAGTGTGATCCTAACTAGAAAAGATGAGCATGTTAGTGTGGTTACCAACCTAGGATTATGATATTAGTGTGCTCTAGTTGATAGGTTTCAAATTTATAGATTGGACAATACTAGTGCTAGGTTGAGGACTTGCTAGAAATTTGAAAAAGTTTCAATTCAACCCCCTTCGGCCACGATTCTTTCATCTCGGCGTCTACAATGGCAGCACGAGTTCGGCAAGGGAGGGAGGCTCCGCAACGGCAGCACGGGAGGGAGGGAAATCTGTTCTTGATCATGTACAACAGGGTGTTCTTCACATCAACCTGCTCATCCGGTTTAAGTTCAGTGTGCATGGCACGGCAAGGGAGGAAGGATGCTGATGAAGGCGAGGAGGAACACGGGAGGAAGACGATGCGAGGGGGGGGGGGGGGGGGGTAAGGTGATAAGGTAGGACCTAGGGGGGGGGTAAGGTGATAAGGTAGGACCTACATGGGAGAGGTAACGCGAGAGCGCTCTGCGCGTAGTTGCCTCTTTTTTTTTTTGGGGTTCGTCACCCCCCACCTGGTGCGGTCATTTTGTTTCGCACGACGTTTCGTTTCGTTCCGTCCGCCGCCTCCCCGGCGTTTCGTCTGCCGCCTCCTCCTTCCCCCGGTTCCAGCGCTGTCCTACCTCGCGTGGCTGCTCCGTTGTCCCCGGCGTCGTCGACCCGCTCCGTCCCCGTCGTGGGCGGGACCAGATCCGCCATGCCACCGCGCCGTGCATGTTAAACATATACTGGGTAGTCTATTTTAGCTAAGAAGAAAAATGTGCTACCTAGAGCAAGTGCAAGTATGTCTTCATCGATTGCAAAAGCACAGGCGAATACTTGGACGTGGGCCATAGTAGTAACTGGAAATATTTAGAGAAAAGGACCCCTGGAATTTTCGTGCATTGTTGCAATGACAGTGTTTTTCTTGAAAAACATTGTTGCAGTGACAGTAAAGTCTCAGCGTTGAGTTCATCACAAGTTAAATGCTGCACTTGATAGTTTTCGTTCTGTAAACTGGCGAACTCTGAGCAGTTAAACCTATGTTGATCCTTGCATCAAGTTTTGGAATGACTAACCTATTTAATTTGTGACATCAATTTTCTGACACCATTATATGGTTGTAATCAAGACTTCTGTATATTGTAAATATTAGGAAAATACAATGGATTTGAGCCTTACTGGTTCCTGGCTGGTGTTTGAAGCATGAGTGTTTAACACCAAGCAAAAACTGAATAATTTAACGTCCAAGCAAAAACAACACTGCTGATGCTTGCTATACATGATGCTGAATAATCTTTCTCATGGAGTCTGAGAACCATTTGAACTGAATAATTGATCGTCATAATATCGGAGATGCTAGCTTGGAAGATTAACACAGTACAGGCCCTACTATTCCCCAATGTCCAAAGGTTTTCCATCCAGGGGAAGCGAGTAGTTCTGACTCATGACAACCATCATGTGCAGGATTAGGATTTTTCCATTAAAAAGATGCAACCAAGCCTGAACTCTACCAAGCATTTTTCCTTGAATCTTTAACTACCTCTGTATACACCGTACCGAATCTGATGGAACCAAAGTGCAAAGTGATGCGCACACGCACAGCATAGAACCTGGAGACGAATATGATCTAAGCTAGGATGGTGAGAGGTTCCGAGGAAAAAAAGGATTATTGGGCAGGATTGTATGCTGCGGACTTTCAAGACAAGCTGCTCGATGGTGTGAAGATCATGGCTGTCGAGCGCCTACGGAGTAGTGTTGGCCCAGCAAGCTCGCGCAAGCGCAACCGCCGTGCCACATCAACGTCTGCTAGCTCTCTTTAAAAAAATAGCTAAAGATAAAGATTATACGTGGCAGGGGAGGGGAGAGTGGAGGCGATGAACGCGGGCGCCGCGTCAACCGATCGGGCTTGCCTTGGCAGCAGCCTTGCCCATGAACCGCTCCCCTCCCGTCAGCGTCGCCCGCAGTGCCTGGCCGGCCTCCACGTGGCCATCTGCAGCTTAGCTAGCTAGTGCATGCACGCATGCATTCCCTTATTCCTGGGCGGCTATGGTCGATCGATAGATCTGGTACGGTGCTCAGCTTCTTCCTCGGATCCATAGGGCATTCTGCGCTAGCTGCTCGCTGTCTCTCCATCTGCTGCATGCCATCGATCGAGCTTCCTTCCCTGCTGCATCTTCGCCGTTTCGTCGTACGCGACATGTTTGGCTGAACAATGTACTCTCGAGAAATCAACAGCAGGCGCGGCGGCAACGGCAGTTGTGTTGATTATATTGAGGGCCGGGATGATGAAGCCGGGAACCCGCCTCAAGTCCCGGCGAGGCAGCGCCGGCGACGACGAGGAGGCTTCTGGCGGTGGGGAGTACAGCAGCTTCCCGCTGACCCCGCGCAGAGACTACTGCTGGTCGTCGGGGCTGCTCAAGGCGGTGGTGGCGCTGGCGATCCTCATGGCCGGCGTGCTGATCGGGCTGGCGGGCAGCGCCAACGTGTCGCGCTACTACTACTACTACTACAGCAGCATGGGATTGGGGTCGTCGTCTCTTTCCTCCCTGCAGGTAGAGGCGGCAGAGGTAGAGGCAGCGGCAGCAGCTAATAATAACAACAAGAAGAATGGCGCCGTCGTCGTCGTCCCCGCGGCCACAAGCATCATCAGCCGTAACAGTAGGAGGAAGAAGAAGAAGAAGATGATGGAAGACGACCACGACGAAGCAACAGCTGCCGCAGCAGGAGGCCTGCTGGAGTTCCGTGGGTTCTTGGACCCCGGGCCTCCGTGGGGTCACTCGATGTCGGACTCGGAGCTGTTCTGGCGCGCGTCCATGGCGCCCCGCATGGAGGAGTACCCGTTCCAGCGCGTGCCCAAGGTGGCGTTTCTGTTCCTCGCGCGCGGGCCGCTGCCGTTCGCGCCGCTGTGGGAGCGCTTCTTCCGCGGGCACGAGGGGCTCTACTCGGTGTACGTGCACGCGCTGCCGGGCTACGCGGGCCGCTACCGGCGCTCGTCGCCGTTCCACGGGCGGCAGATCCCCAGCCGGGAGGTGTCGTGGGGATCCATCACGCTGGTGGACGCGGAGAAGCGGCTGCTGGCCAACGCGCTGCTGGACTGGTCCAACCAGCGCTTCGTGCTGGTGTCGGAGAGCTGCGTACCCGTCTTCAACTTCCGGACGGTGTACGAGTACCTGGTGAACTCGGCGCACAGCTACGTGGAGTCGTACAACATCGACGTGCCCCAGTGCGCGGGGCGCTACAACCCGCGGATGGCGCCCGACATCCTGGAGGAGCAGTGGCGCAAGGGCTCCGAGTGGTTCGAGCTCAGCCGGGAGCTCGCCGTCGACGTGGTGGCGGACCAGCGCTACCACGCGCTGTTCCGGCGGCACTGCACGCCGTCGTGCTACCCCGACGAGCACTACATCCCGACCTACCTGCACCTGTGGCACGGCGCGCGCAACGCCAACCGGACCGTCACCTGGGTGGACTGGTCTCGCGGGGGCCCGCACCCGGCGCGCTTCGGCAAGGCCGCCACCACGGCCGCCTTCGTCGCCGCCATCCGCAGCAACGGCACGCGCTGCCTGTACAACGGCAAGCCCACCACGGTGTGCTACCTCTTCGCCAGGAAGTTCGCGCCCAGCGCGCTGGAGACGCTGCTCAACCTCAGCACCACGCTGCTAGACTTCTGATGATCAGATATTCAGAGCAACGTGACGTGCGTGCATTACTATATCTAGCTAGCTAGCTAGCTAGTTTCATATATCTCTACTATATATTTCTAAAGCACAAGCAATGATTCCCGGTCCATCAATCAGAATCCTAATCGGAACCTGAATAAATTAATCGGAATCCGAACAAATCCATCCAAATTCCAATCAGAACCCGGACAATCAATACCTCGAGCGGACACGGTATGACTTGTACACAGAGTGAAATAACACAATCTTGGTAATATTTATACTATCGCAAAACACAAGGAGCGCGGGGCCTATATTTCATGTCGTAGTATTGTAGTCGATACAGATTTTAGGTCATGTGTACATTAGCAATTATTGTATGTAGGTAAATGTATAAAATTTTGAAGTAATGTCATTAAGACAAATGTGTTGTTTCGCTATTTTCTCATAGGTATCATTATCTACGGTTCGTTGTTGCATTTGGTATATGTTTTGGGAACCCTAATGTGGCTCCACTATTATTTAAGCAATGTATTATTTTGAGTATCGAAATGGAACTACAATATCTTTTTTTGCTATATTTGTTGTGGTGAAAGAAGGGATAAAGTTATTTATTATTATGGAGGGCGAGCATAATTAGCCGGTACCTAAATGTAGATTGAAATGCGGAGAATTCGACTTTGGATCATGAGATTTGGCAATTAATAGAGGTGATCGTATTTTCTTTAAGGCGTAGTAGATGTTATATTAAAAAACTACGCGTTGTTGTGGAGGTACCATAAGAAATCATAGAGAAACGGTGGTGCGATGTTATGTTTTTAGCAAAATAGGATCTTTGCAATGTCCTGTTAGAGACTCTATATGTTCTCAGATCATCGCCCTATTAATTTTAAGCTTGAACTATATTTTATATTTTAGGTGTCTGGTTTTTTTAGTTTTATTCAGGCAATAGGCAATTTTTTCATTGTTTGCTATAGAAAAAAGATGTAAATTATCTCTTGTGCGTGAGTTGCCCTCTTAACTGTATTTGTATTAGACTGTTGCCTGAAATCATCTTTGAATTCAGGTAATTGAAGTATAGCAACTAAGCGGCACTCACTCCACTTGTCTGAGAAGAACCCAAAACTTAACTGGAAGCATATTTTCCATTTCAACAACTTAGTCATAGATGCAGCAGTGAAGCTGAAATTTTTAGCACAGATCAAGCATCACATTAATAGCCTATCATAAAACTTTAAAAGTGATTGGAGCAAGATAACTGCAGATATGTGGAGTGAAGATATGAATTTGACACTAAAAAACAAGGCCGAGCATCTACAACAAAAAATTTCTACTAAAACGTGTCATATTATGTGATTATTGCATAGATCTACATATGTGGGGCTCAACAAAACTGAATTTATTATTTTTTGGATTTATCTACGAATTAGAACACATTTACCAATTTTCAGCTGATTTAAAGAATTAATAAACCCACTAAAGACAGTGACTTTCCAACTGGAATCCTGAACTTCTAAGAAAATAACCCGCAGCACATGAGACTATGGAGCACTATTTGTCTGAGTCTAGATCTTTGCATTGAGAACCTTGGAGACTTCCCAAATCATTTTTCTTCTTTCCCTCTCTTCTCCCTCACCAACAGAGCAGGGGAAAGGGCTCGGCAGAGACGATACCAGGCAGCCGGCGGCCACGCTGGCGGTGAGGGAAAGCGCCAGAGTTAGCCCTGGATAGCTTGCTACCGTGGAGGGGCGAATCGAGGGCGGAGGGGGCTTGTAGCCCCGCAGCCACGAGCAACGGCGGCCTTGAGCCATGCCGCTCGATGTCGAGCAGGCTCATGGTGTCAGTCTTGGTCGGGGAAGGCCACGACAGTGGTGGCCAGCCGGCCGTCGAGTTGTGTCAGGCTCACGCTGTCCCGAGGCTGGCCATGGCTCGATGGGAGGCGAGTCATAGTCTGCTGGCCAATGGCCATGTGCGCTGGCCTGCTCCAGCGGTGCAGCACGACCGCACGACGGCCTCGAGTAGCCGCGCGACGATGGCGAGGATTAGGGTGGTGTGGGAGACCCGCGCCAAAACGCATTGGATGGACAAGATTGCCTGATCGCTTGATCCGATAGTTAACGGGTTATCCGACAACGTGGCACGCTGGTTTTGCCCGCTTTACACTGGTTTTGCCCGCTTTTGGTGCAGGACTCGTATATAGAGATGAGCTCCTACGTTTCATCTGATGTGATTGATCGATGATCACCATCGTCTTACATACATATAGTGTTGTACATTGTAAGTGTCCATTAATTGTATATATAGTTGTTGACAGCCAAAATTGGCAAATACCGCGAGGCCGACCGGTCAAACCGGTCAGGCCAACCGGTCAAACCGGTCTATCTGGTTTAATCCGAGTAGCTAGGTTTAGGGTTTTGATAAGAGTCCTTTTGTAAACATATTCGTGAAAGGGTACGACTTCCCAAGAATATATATATATATATATATATATATATATATATATATATATATATATATATATATATATATATATATATATATATATATATATATATATATATATATATATATATATATATATATGAAGGTTAAGGCCGATTGTGGGTTAACCCAATCGAACCAAACATTTGTCATTTACTTGTTTTTTTCTCTATCAAACTCTAGCTTTTCCAACCCATTTTGCTTTTCTTCTTGTGTCTCTACGGTGTTCGAGGGCATTTTGAGAGTGGCATGCCGACCTCATAACAATCCTAGATCCATTAGCTCCGACGGGGTCCCTTCTAAACGTAAGGTTTTAGATTTTCATGGTATTTCTGTCTATACCGGTCTGACTGGTTGGCTGCACCAGTTTGATCAGTCCGCGGGACATGGACGAAGATCAAGATAAATCCAGCCCACCCTGACCGCAAGCAGGTTCATCGTTCTTATCCTTTCACGTGAGTCCAGGAGGACCATCCATTTTTATTGTTTCTTATCTCTCGGTAATAGCAGCGAGCATCACCCAGCTTGCTGGAGGAGCCAAGATCACAGCAACAAGGCCGCCCGAGTCGCCGGAGGAGATGAGGTTGCGGCGCCTGTTGGGATCAGACTAGCGAACCCCAAACAGAATGAACGGGAACGAAAGATGAACGAAAGTCGAACAACAGCATAAAAATAGCACAATCGTAATTGTACTATAATTCCAAAAAAAATTCCACCCATTATAGTGTTGTGGGAGGGGGCTATTTATACCCCTGCTTTATTGCATCATTCCCTAAATACCCCCTTCGTTATTTTTGGAGGTCCAGAGATTAGGTAATTTCCTCATGTCGGAGTGTTCGATTTGTCTACTCCTACCTCAGATCACTTCTCACGCGGTCTCTAACCTGACCTTCAGCCTTGACCTCCGGTCTTCGAGCAGGGGTGACGAACATGAGACAGACCTTCGGGTCCAACCTTCGGTCTGTCAATCAGCCTCCGAAGGTTCTTTATGGCGCGGAGGGCCAAATCGCTTGCATCCTTCGGCCGCTGCCACCTTCACTGGGGGCAATCCCCAACAGCACCGGTACAGCCTCTCTCGCCGGAGGAGTTAAAGGCACTGCCAAAGCTTGTGGGAGGCCAGTCAGGAGAGCGTGGCCATGGCAACCATACGGGAGGAAGATTTGATGAGCACCAACTGATTTTCAGGGATTGGGAGTGCGAGCGAGGAGCACAAATATGGCTCTGTTGGCTGCAGAAATTGGGAGTAAATTTTGGGCAGTGTTGGAGATGCTCTTAGGAAATAGGAATGCTGGAGTAACGGTGGTTGTAACCGTGTGGTTCAACGTGGTATAACATGTCTGCAGGTAAATATCTAATGCTTCTGTCATATTGACAAATATGATGTGGTGCTGATGCTGCGCATTCTTTTCACATTCTTTGTTTTCTTGGCACAGGGGAGGGGTCGATTCATGTTCCGTGGTTTCACTTTTCGTGCAGTCCAGGTGTTCTGATCTGATGCTGGTTGGTTGAATTGTTCTTAATTTCCTACTAGTAGAGCGCACGTGCGGCATCGCACATGTTTGAAGAACAATGTTGCGAAAAATAGCCACCCTAAGTTTAAGTTGCAACAAGCATTTTGTGACAACTAACAAACATCTCAATTGTGGTGAAAATAGACAAAATATTCGAAGCATGAAAAAATATATAATTATAAAAATAGGTAAATAGCGATATGATATAATAATTAAAAATATAAAAATTTAGCGTGCTATACGTTAATACGATACTAACTAAAATTTTGTTATAATAGAACAACCCTTATTTACACTCATAACAAATCTATACAAAAATTCAATAGTCTTAAATTCAAAGAAATACTTGACATAAATAGATTCAATCCACACGAATGAATGATCATTGATGAAAGGGGATTAGCTGATCGTTTTTTGATGAAGTCAACGTTAATGTGATGATCACCACAAGAATGACCAGTGATATATTTTGCTTGTCCACAAATGAAAAGGATGCGAACATACATATAAATAAAATAGTCAAGGTGACACTGGGGAAATGATTCCAATAGCTCTGGCAACCTCTATCTTCTTTCTGATATAGTCTGCATATAACTTTGGCCTGGTCCTCTGAAAAAAAAACTAATTATGAAAACATCACGGTGCTCAAGATGAGGGAACCGTTCAAACATTGCTGGCTATATTTCAACTTACAAACCTTGCCTCAACTACTATGGCCTGATGCCATTTTGCCTGCTCATAGAGCTTGCACAGTCGCCAGCCAACGAGAACAATGGTCTGAATGTTGCCGAGCATCCGAACAAGCTTTTCTTGGTTGAGCTGAAAAGCTTCCACTAGAGCTCCAAATTGCTTTCTTTCTTTCTTTCTTTCAAAAAGATAACTACAGATTGAGAGATATTGGAAGTCTTACATAGATCAGAATTAATAAACTAAAAGCAGATATGGTGATGTGATATACACCTATGGCACATGTCAAAAACTCTACAAGGAACATGGCCCATCTAGGGCATTGTTTGTGATTTTGGTGATTGAGTGACAACATAATCAATGGGATTAACAAGTTTTTGAGATCACATTTGTAGGAGTCTTTAGGTCCCATGGATATGATTCAACACGTCTAATTCATCGTCAAGACGCAATGTCCAATCTATTGTCGAGATGCCATGTCCAATCCACCATCAAGATGACAAGTCCAATCAGTCGTAGAGGTGCCAAAGTATAGTGAAAATCAAGAGATAGAATATATTTCAAGGATCCAAATGATCGCCGCGACGAATTAGACGAGAAGATGCATTTCTGCTGCACCGGTTTAACCGATGCCCCACCATCGGAACATCCGATGGTTGTCGGAAGAACCGGCGCCACTGCATCTGTGTAATTGGGCGTGCATACTGAGCCAAGTGAGGAAAACTCAGTAGCACCGGTTGAACCGACGGGGTTAAGTCAATCATTGGTGCAATCAACATACCATTGTCCAGAGACGATGTCAAGCGCGTAGCAGCCAGGCCTTCGGTACCGGAAGAACCGATGCCCACTGGAGCAATACATCAGTTCAATGACGTCAACAGAGAAGGATCAAGTGCAACGACTACATGAAGATCAAGTGTCACCGGTTTAACCGACACTCTAGCATCGGTTCAACTGATGGTCTCTGAAGATTGCTGCAGCTGTGTCAGAGAAGCCAACAGCTACTTCAGAGCGCAGAGTGACCGGAAGAACCGATGCCCTCAGCACCGGAAGTTCCGATGCTTACGCAGAAAACTGGCCAACGGCTCTAAACGGCTAGTTCAAGTTGAAGGCCTATATATGTGTTCCCCCGGCCATTTGAAGCTTGCTGGAGACTAGAGAGACCTCATACACATTGAAGAACACCTCCAAGCCAACCCAAGTGCATATTGATCAAATCCTTAGGTTTAGCACTACTTTGTGAGTGTGAGTGCTAGATTAGCTCTTGAGTGAGTGAGTAAGCAAGGTTGAGATCCTTGTGCTGTGGTTCTTGAGTGAACCAACCATTGTATCTCGGTGCGCCGGCCTCTTGGAGCATTGGTGGCTCGCCGGCACGTCAACGACCCTCCGGCTTGGTGTGGAGCGGCGTCGACAACATTGTGCGGGGGACAGAGACCCCTCCTTCGTGGGCAATCTCCCTTAGTGAAAATCGGGATCAAGGTGACTGTGATTGTGTTCACGGAAGAGACTTGATTGCCGGAAAGCGACACTCTTCGTGAGTGCTTCAACAACGTGGATGTAGGGGCGCCTTTGTGGCAATCCGAACCACGGGATAAATCTTCGTGTCGAGAGTTTGCTTTCTCTCATCCCTCCTTTAAGCTTCCGCATTTCATATTGCAATCTTTGTGTCTTTACTTTCATAGAGTAGTATCTTGATAGGATTGACTATACGTTGTTAAACTCTTTTTGGGATGATGGTTTCACACTAGAAGAACCATAGTTGTACATCTAGATAGCTTGTTTTAGTTTTAGTTTTTGTGCAAACTATTTGGAACCATAGGTTAAGGTTTTAGAATTGCCTAATTCACCTCCTCCCCCTCTTAGGCTAGTGCATCCGATCACTTTCAAACTCCCATTGATATGCCTATTGGCTGTCATACCACCATAATGCGAGACATGGCAAACTCCCATTGAATGGATGCATGGTAATCTGTCTTCCTCAGGGACAAATACTTTATTTAAAACTATATCTCCATTTTGTAGCACTCTGAGTCCGATTCTGTTTCCATTTTTTGTGGCTTTACATAAGGGATTTAGGTATGAGTACCACATGATGGCTGTAAATATTCGTGGTAGTGCTAGTCTACAAATTGAAGAGTGGCAATTTAGACAAATTGGTTCCAAACATGGCTTTAAGAATATTAAAGAAAATTCCAAAATTAAAGAAACCCGCAAGGGCTTTAATAATATTTGAAATCTCATTCAAATATGGTTACAGCCTAGAAAATTGCTGAGGCCAGAATATTCCTGTTATCTTGATTATATGACTTACCTGGCCACAAAGTGCTGTTTTCCTTCTCCACCATCCAAGTGTTGCTTTCCAAACTTGATTGAAACCTAGCATTAAGAAGTATATGGCTGTGAAAGAAAAAGGTAAGTGTCACTGTTAATGAGGCCTTTACGGAGGCGGGGATTGAAATCAAAAGGTAAGTATCACTGCAGGAATTTAAAAAACAGTTTTTAAATGGACATCTAGGAGCTCTGTCATACATGTTACAGCCTATTTGGTTACAGTGCAGAGAGACTCATACCGAGTATACATAATTTCAGCCATTTCTAAAATGAGAAATGGTTATGGATAATATGACAACAAGATAACAAATGTAAAGGTGAGAACTGCAAATAATAGTAGTGGTACCACACTAATGCATGAGCTCAGTATCTCTGAAAAAAAAACTATGTTTATGAATGAATAAAAACACACATCAGGGGAATCAGGTTAACAATATAGACAGGCTGAAGTTAACAGCTCTTTTTACCAACCGGTCATATAGACATGCTGAAGTTAACAGCTCCTTTTACCAACTGGTCATCCAACAAGATCATTTAAACAGATAAAAAAAATAGAAGATCATTTGGCTGCAAATTAGTTTTAAAGTTGAGCACAAGCACATCAATCATACAAACCACATTCACAGTATAGATAAAGCTCACAATTCAGTTGAGTGGGACCTACTTTGAGTGGCTTTCTGTCAACTAACTTGCTATGTTTTCCAAAAACTCGACCTGCGAGGGGCTAGCCGCCCCCCTGTAGCAGCACCGTCCAAATTAAACCGGCTTAAATGCACTAACCATCATCTTAATACTTAATCCAGTTACTGTGCACTTAAAACGGTGTAACCTGACAGGCTGTCGGGTAAAACCCCGATTAAACTACTGTACTCCAGGATCACAATTGCACTTAGACCCGTACGAAGACGAGCACAGGTGTTACCAGCATAAAGAAATCTTCAAATTAATTTACAACACCAGTTTTACATAAAAGTCTTAAATACAACCAACAGAGTTCAAACGCACAGCGGAAGTTTAAAACTGAGTTCGAAATACAATACGATAGCTACGACGACGATAAAAGGTGAGCTCCACATCCTGCCCACCGATGTGACGCTAACCTGCCCAATCTTCACGGGGAAGACGGGGCCCACTCGACGGTCCAACCTGGAGGAAGCGGCTGTCCAATCCAGGACGCACAGATCTCCTCGAAGTCCGCCGGGACACAACCTGCTCAGAAGGGTTACAACAACAACAACTCTGAGTATACTAATACTCAGCAAGGCTTACCCGACTCTGGGTATACTTAGCCCATTACCTAGACATGCAAAGCTTTTTGGCTCTGAAGTTCTTTTGCTGAAAAGCTGCTAGAAGTGAATCCTTACTTTCAATATTTTAGCTCCGTTTAGCATCTCAAGTATTAACTAAGTTTGCCTAATCATCTAGAGCACACATGGTAGATTAGATTAATTTTTCAGAACAACAGGTAAAGCATTCCATCGCTACCTTACAATACTTATTCCACTTCTTACTACGATGTGACGCAGTGACCAAGGTTCTCTTAACCGAGAGAGACGGCGAATCGATCCGATTTAACCTTGCAAGGTGGACCTAACTCACACGACACATGTAAGCCCCGCCGGGCCATGCGCGTCAACTGTTCCCACATTACCACGGCATCTGAACTACGCCTGCTAAAACCCAGGTGATGGGCCCCTCGCGGTGAACTCCCGGAGAACCCGGAGGCGGCATCCTATCCAACACCCGCCAACTCCCACGCCCAGCGTAGCATGGCGGAATTCAAATCACCGCTGTAATGTGGTACACAGCTTACCGGTTTCGACTACCTCCTACTTCTGGTATGTGGTTAGTACTGTTCAAACTCGGTCATCAGGGCCAACAACGGTACGGTCCTCAATCGACACAGGCGGGAGTTCATTTTCTCACCTAATCCAACTCATTCCCGCCCGGTCTCCAATTCTTTTTACTCATCAACACATTTCCAAGCCAAAGCTAAGGGATCAAGATCCTAAACTCGCGAGTGACAGCAATCACTCGACTTCTACCGGAATCCTATTTAGCAAAGCATTTCTATCGACACCTGCATACTAGTATAGGCCCACGGTACCTAGGGAAAACATGCATACTATGGTTCCATTCAACTCCTAGAACATAAATGCACAATACTTAAATAAACATTGAATAATTTTAAATTATGGTTATGCTCCGGGGCTTGCCTTGCAGGTCAGCGGGGTTAACAAAATCTGCTGGAGCGTGCTCAACGGCGTCCTCCTGCTGCGCTCCTGCTCGGGGCTCCTGGACCGGCTCAGCGACTAGCTCGTGGACAGCGTCGTTCGTGGCGTCTACACGAATAAAAATATGTAATGCAACAAATTAGAACTCAGCGCAAAGCATGAGAGCTTACGATGCGAAAACAAAGTTTAAACATTTAGCCTGAAGTGTTTCCTTCGAAAACAACTACTAAAACGACTTAGGTTAGCATGGATTAACAGGAATTTGCTTTGCATGCATGAAACAATTAACTAACCATAGTAAGCAAACGAAGTACAAATAGATCTACCCAAAAGCGCATAGCAACAAGCCATGAAACTTTTACAGTGGACTAAACATGAAATGAGTAATCCACTGCGAATTTCCCATAATTTTTAGAGCAACAAAAAAAGTGGTACAAAATAAACTACCTTAAACGCAAACTGAATTTTTCAGCAGAGCAAAAGTGGTATTTCACATGCACAAGTATTTTTCCTCAGAAGCTTGTGATTTTAGAAACCTAACAAAATTTATTTGGCATTTTTCGCATTTTTCTGTGAATTTCTACATAATTATGAATTGCCAGCCGAAATAATTGAAAGAAAAACATAAAAGATAAAAGGGGGGGGGGGGCGCTGACAGCCGGGCCCCACTTGTAAGGGAGCCCAGGCCCAGCTCCAGGCGCCCCCTTCCCCTGCTTCGCCCGTGCCGCGCGCCACGGCACTGGGCCGGCTCGGCGGCCAACAGGGCGGCGGCGGCGGCGGCCTGAGCCGGCCGCGGCACGCCGGCGGCGCGGCCTAGCCTGCCCACGGCCAGGGCAGGGCGGTGGGGTAGGGCGCGCGTGGGGCGCAGAGGGCAGGGCGCGGGCGCGCAGCGGCCTGCGGCGGAGCTGAGGCAGGGGCGGCGCGGCGCGGCGGTTCCCCGCCGGCGGCGGGGTCAACCGGCGGCGGACGGGGCGGTGCGGGCTCAGGGAGGCCGAGCGGCTCCCTGGCGCGCGGCGGTGGCTCGCGGGGAGGCGCAGAGGGGCTCCGCGACGGCGAGCGGCGGCGCACGGCCAAGGCGGCGGCGACACACGGCGTTCCGGCGGCGGCGGCTTGCGGCGGCCGCGGGGTGGGACGGAGCAAGCTCCAATGAGGCCAGGCGGCCCTAGGGCGCGCGTCAGCGGCGAGGGGCGGTGCCCAGGGAGGTCCGGCGGCGTGTGCGCGCGACGGGCGGCGCGTTCGCGACGGCGCGGCTGCGATTCGACGGCGGCGGCGCCGATTCGGGTGGGGAATAGGTCGAGGAGTAGGAGGAGGCCGCGATTGAGCTCACCGTGGGTCGATTTTGGGCGGAGGAGACCTCGGAGGGGGAGCTCGACGACGCGGGGTGGAGTTCGGGGCGGACAGCAATGGTGGCCGCGGTCTGGAGCTCGACTTCGGCCGTGGTGGAGCTCCAACGGGCTCGCGGAGGGTCGTAAGAGGTGAAGGACGAGGTGGATAGGGGTTGGGGGGGGGAATCGGGGCGCGAGGAACGACGGCCGGACGACGAACGACGGCCGGGCGACGAACGACGGCCGGCGCTGCGAGTGACGAGCTAGGGTTCGCTCAGTCTGCTCGCTGCGCGAGGAAGGGGATCGGGATGGATTGCACTGGAAGCCTCTCGACCTAGCGAGGAGAAGAGCGGCGCTCGGACAACGAGGATCGCCGGGATGAACGACGCGTGGAGTCGCTCGCCGGCGTTCAGTCGCCGGTATGGGCGCGGGCGTGCACAGTGCCGAGCACTGCAGTTCCTGCTCACTCGTTGACGATTTCTAACTCGATTTTTGACCAAATAAAACTCCAAATTTCATATAACAACTTGAAATTTGGCCAAAATAAAAGTTGTAGAGGATTAAAAGATCTACAACTTTCGTTTTGGGCGGAAGTTGATTTGGAGCTCAGATCAAGGACAAAAAAACGAGATCAAACGCGGCTAATTAGATGTTTGCTAAGCGAACGCGATTAGCGTTAACGACGAATTTGAGTCCACACTTAGCGAGTTAACTCATGATTAGCGAGACGATTAACACAGGGGTGTTACAGCCTTCCCCCCTTAAAAGAATCTCGTCCCGAGATTCAAGCATGAGAGAATTCAAACAGGCGGAAAGGGTTCGAAGATGTAGTACCTGGATGAGCGTTTAAAAACTCCGGATACTTGGATTTCAGAAATTCCTCCTTCTCCCAAGTAGCTTCATCTTCGGAGTGATTACTCCATTGAACTTTGTAGAATCGGTTGGTTGTGCGACGTGTAACTCGATCCTTGCGATCAATAATCTTGATAGGATGTTCAGAATAAGTGAGATCAGACTCTATTTGAATCGAGTCGCTTTCAACCGCTTCCGTCGGAACTCTAAGGCACAGTCTGAGTTGCGACACATGGAAGATGTTATGAACTGCAGAAAGATTTGCTGGAAGATCCAACCGATAAGCCACAGGACCGCATCGTTCCACAATTGGATATGGACCGATGTATCGGGGAGATAACTTCCCTTTAATTCCAAATCTTTGCACGCCTTTCCATGGTGATACTTTCAGATAGACGTGATCACCGACCTTAAAGACGAGTGGATCTCTTCTTTTATCTGCGTAGCTCTTCTGTCGAGATTGTGCAATCTTTAAGTTGGCTTGGATAAGACGAACTTGTTCTTCGGCCTCTTGTACCATGTCGGGCCCAAAGATAGTTCTTTCTCCGGTTTCCGACCAATTGAGAGGTGTACGGCATCGACGACCGTATAAGGCTTCAAATGGAGCCATTTTGATGCTTTCTTGATAACTATTGTTATAAGAAAATTCAGCTAATGGCAGACATTGATCCCATTTCTGTGGATAGGTCAAGACACAAGCACGGAGCATATCTTCCAGAATCTGATTAATCCTCTCTGTCTGGCCATCTGTTTGAGGGTGGTAAGCAGAGCTGCAAATCACCCGAGTTCCTAAGCATGTATGCAATTGTTCCCAAAAGCGAGCAGTGAATTGGCTACCACGATCAGAGATGATAGTCTTGGGTATACCATGCAGGCATAAGATACGCTCAACATATAACTCAGCATATCTTTTTGTGGAGTAACGAGTACTGACTGGAAGAAAATGTGCTGACTTGGTTAGTCTATCGACCACAACCCAAATAGAATCGTAACCCTTTTGAGTTCGAGGTAATCCGATGATGAAATCCATGCTGATATCCTCCCATTTCCATTCAGGAATGTTCAAGGGCTGGAGAGTTCCAGCTGGTCTGAGATGACTAGCCTTAACTCTTCTACAGATATCACACTCTGACACATATTTGGCTATTTCCCTTTTCATCCGAGTCCACCAAAATCGTTGCTTCAGGTCTTGGTACATCTTGTTGCTACCCGGATGAATTGATAGTCGTGAAGTATGGGCTTCATCAAGGATCTGTTTTCTATGCTCAAAATTCTTAGGCACCACTAGTCGGTGCTTGAACCATAACACATTCTCAGCATCCTGGTGGAAGCAATTCACTTTAGGGTCTCCTTCTGATAGTCTTCTCTGAATTTCCTTCACCCCTTTATCTTGCTTTTGTGCCGCTATGATGAGATCGCGAAGAGTAGGAGTAAGCTCTAGATGAGTCAATGTGCCATGTGGTACAATACTTAAATTCAGCTTTTCCATTTCATAGCAAAGAGATTCGCTTAATGGTATAGCTGAGATGCAATGGCAGTGAGCTTTGCGGCTTAATGCATCGGCAACTACATTTGCCTTTCCCGGATGATAATGCACTTCGAGCTCATAATCTTTAATCAACTCAAGCCATCTCCTTTGATGCATGTTCAAATCAGCTTGAGTGAAAAGATATTTGAGGCTCTTGTGATCGGTATAAATATTGCACAATGAACCTAAAAGATAGTGTCGCCAGATCTTCAGAGCATGGACCACAGCTGCTAATTCAAGATCATGAGTGGGATAGTTTTCTTCATGACGCTTGAGTGATCGAGAAGCATAAGCAATCACTCTGTTCTCCTGCATCAAGACACAGCCAAGTCCTGTGCCTGAGGCATCACAGTAGACATCGAAAGGTTTTGTAGTATCAGGCTGGGCCAAGATTGGAGCAGAAGTGAGAAGTGTTTTCAATTTCTGGAAAGCTTCCTCACATTGAGCACTCCAATAGAATTTAACACCTTTTTTCAGAAGTTCAGTCATTGGCTTCGCAATTCTGGAGAATTCCGGAATGAACCGACGATAATACCCAGCTAAACCCAAGAAACTGCGGATTTCCGGGACTGAAGTTGGGGCTTCCCAATCGAGTACATCTTGTACTTTACTGGGATCCACAGAGATGCCCTCAGCAGATATGACGTGACCGAGGAATGGTACTTCCTTCAGCCAGAAGTCACACTTGCTGAGTTTGGCATAAAGCTGGTGCTCTCTCAGACGCTGAAGTACTATGCGAAGATGATGAGCATGCTCTTCCTCATTCTTGGAGTAGATCAAGATATCATCAATGAAGACCACGACGAACTTGTCTAACTCCGGCATGAATACCGAATTCATGAGGTACATGAAGTAAGCGGGAGCATTGGTTAATCCGAAAGACATTACCAAATACTCGTATAAACCATAACGAGTAGAGAAAGCTGTTTTTGGTATATCCACCGGTCTGATTTTGATTTGATGATAACCAGATCGTAGATCTATTTTTGAGAATACCTTAGCTCCGGCTAGTTGATAAAAAAGAATATCAATACGAGGAAGTGGATATTTGTTTTTGATGGTCACTGCATTCAGAGGTCGGTAATCCACACATAGCCTCAGCCCGTGATCTTTCTTCTTCACGAACAGAGCCGGGCAACCCCAAGGTGAGGTGCTCGGTCGGATATAGCCTTTATCCAGCAACTCTTGTAACTGGATTTTTAATTCAGCTAGCTCACTGGGAGTCATTCTATATGGCCTTCGAGATATGGGCGCTGTGCCAGGCTGTAATTCAATGACAAACTCAATATCCCGATCGGGAGGCATGCCAGGCAAGTCCTCCGGAAACACATCGGGGTATTCACAAACCACCGGAATTATTTCTAGAACTTTTCCCTCCAGATGGTATATGACAGTGGCTGGAATTGCATGCTGGGAAAGATGAATGTCCATAGAACCATACATGGAAGAGTTGAACTGAAGGATACGAGAAGAGGTATTGATGATAACGCCATGCTTCTTCATCCAATTCATTCCAAGTATGATATCTATCCCTTGACTTGGAAGAACAATGGGAGTGAGTGGAAAATTTTTCCCACCCAAGGTAAGGGGAATATTTCGAACTACTTGGCCAGCATTTAACCGGGTGCCAGGTGTCTGAATAATGTATGGTCTCTCTAAGCATGTTACTTGTAAGTGAAGTCGTGCCACACATGCTTCACTGATAAAATTATGAGATGCTCCAGAATCAAATAGCACAGTAACAGGGCAGTGATTAACGGAGAACGTACCCGCCATCACTTGAGTGCCCTCCGGAACTTCCTCCAGAGTGGTGTAGTTCACACGACCAGTCTTGGCAGGTACAACCTTCTTTTTCTGATCTTTCTGGCTGGAACCTTGACTCAGTGCTGGAGTCTTGTAGATGTTCTGCCGAGGTGGCAGACGACAGTCTCGTGCAAAGTGCCCCAGGTTACCACAATTGTAACAGGGGTAGTTGTTGGGGCGTGGAGCTTGTAGCATTAGGGGCCTCTGCTGCTGTATCGGAAAACGGGGTGCCCACTGCTGCTGTTGCTGGGGTGGCCTAGCGACCCAACGGCCCTGCTGTGGAGGACGGTTTGAAGCCTGCTGATTCCCTGTCTGACCCAGCTTATACCTCTGGGGTGCATTGCTGGAGGATCCAGCAGGTGCCTTTCTCTTCTTGTCAGCTTTGTGCGCCAGTGTGGCATCTTCCTGAGTGATAGCTTTATTAACCAGATCAGTAAAGTTGTTGCATGCGGTGAGAGCTAGCTTGTCCTGAAGCTTTGTGCTGAGTCCCCTTCTGAAGCAATCCTGTTTCTTCTCATCAGTATCCACATGAAAACCGCCATACTGGGATAGCTGATTGAAGGTCTGGGCATATTGGAGCACAGTGTTGGTCCCTTGTTTCAGGGCTAGGAACTCTGCCATCTTTCGCCTCATTAAGCTCGTAGGGATGTGGTGAGCTTTAAACGCTGCCACAAACTCATCCCAAGTGAGACGTGTACCAGCGGGAAGTAGAGCCTTGTGATTTACCCACCATATTTTCGCAGGTCCTCTCAGCTGTTGCGCCGCAAAGGCGGCTTTGTCCATCTCTGTGCAATTGAGGATACTAAACTTATCCTCAATGGTGCGAATCCAGGCATCAGCCTCAAGGGGATCATCGGCCTTGTGGAACAGAGGTGGCTGGGTGGCTAGAAAACTGACATAGTCAGTTTCTGCTGGTGCTAGCGGGGGAGCATGTCGACCTCTGCCGGCATTGACCTGGGCTTGCACCAGTTGCCTTATCAACTCCGTCTGCTCGTTGCGGTCAGCGATAAGAGCTGCAACAGCTTGAGCCAAAGAGGGAGGTTGTTGGGGCAGTGCCTCATGATTGTCATTGTCATGATTATCACCCATCTGCAAAAATAATCATTCCCCTGGTTAGCCATTTCGCTATCAGGACTAATTCATGCAAATAAATAATGTGCATATATAATATGAACACATAGCATGAATCCTTCCCCTCGCGATATGGTTCACCGAGGGAAGATAAACTAACTTGCTTTGGTTGAAAGCGCATCAACTCAACAAGTTTCGTCCAGAGTAGCTCTAACGTATGCAATACTAAACATCGCTCAACAAAAATTTCAGATTTGAAGACAGTCGAAGCGCAACTCAAAGCTGAAATTTCACACACTGACAGAAAAGATCACCAAGAAAGCAAATTTTACATTAAGCAGCCACGCTGCTTAAGCTGGAACAAGGTTCAGTACAAACCAAGCCGTGCTACGACATCAAACTAGCATGGGAGAAGGGTTCACAAACGACCCTACAACACACCACTACTAAAAGAAAGGTCTTGCCCGACCCGGCTACACACCATACTAGCGAGGAGTTATCCTACATGACTCGAACTACTGAGCCACAAAAGAATTCTCAACCCAAGGTTAGCCTAGAGCACTATGTTGGTCATTCTACCCAACTATCCTACAGTTAGGCTACACTGCAAGGGGAGAATCAATACTATCCCGCTGCGTCCTCACGGAGTCCCAGGTCCCGACTCGACTCCAGACACTCCCTCGATCTCCTCAGGGTCCTCTTCCTCTTCTTCTTCTTCTGGCTCCTCCTCTGCTGCATCAGCCTCCATCTCTGCTGCTGCCTGCACCTGAGCCTGGGCGTCCTCAATCCACTCCTGGGCCTGCTGAAGCTGCCCCTCAAGGTGCTGCACCATCTGAGTCCTGTTCTCTAACTCCTCCTGCAACTCCTGAATCCTAATCTTCCTCGCTCTGGACTTGGCCTTCAGGGTCTTGATCTTGTCCTGGGTACCAATCATGTGCTGCTCATGGAGGTGAGCCTCTCGAGCCTTGCTCCTGCATATCGCATTCTCCTTACGAAGCTGCTCATACATGTTGCTCAAAGCTGAGGAGTAGCTGAACGAGAGTGCTGTCCTGACGCTATAGTCGGGCATCATGATGTTCAGGTTGCGGTTCACCCGATCTGTATAGGCCTGAGTAGTCTCATCCCTCAGAGGAAACACACTGTAAGGAGTATCTATCACCTCTGCATTATGCTTCTCTGAGAACTCCTCAATAGCCTTCCTAGCTGCAATCTCCCAGGAGTCTGCCAGCTTCCTACCATAGACAGTGAGCTGCCACGAGTCCCAATCCAAGCGAGCGGGGCAAGCAGGAATCTTCACAATCATCTGACAGCGCTCGGTGCCCAGCAAGCTAGACTCGTGTCCGGAGTACTGTGGGGGCTCAGTGTAGTCAAACGCCCTGAGCATCTGCCACAGCAGACGAGGAAAGTGGCCGGTGTGGAGGGCATTGGAGTGCGCCCAACCCTCAGCGTCCACGATCACGTGCGTGAAGCTAGCCATCTGTAAGAACACAAAGCGCTAACGTAAGTCACAGTTTTCAAAAGAAACAGGTTTAAACTTGGTAACGCAACACAAAATTTTTTTTAAGAACACATAGTAAAAACATGGTGATCCAAATAAATTTTTGCGAAGCGTAACCAAAAGCGACAAAACAAACAACAACTCAGGAATGCAAGATGCAAGATGCATGCCACGTTCTAGCGTTTCTCACCCAAACAAGTACCAAAATATGGTATACGAGAACAATCGGTGGCACAATTACGTAATCTCCCTATATATAGACTAGTCGTTCCTACGATCAAGGATTTTATAACGCGCTTAACGTGGTTAGTTTCCTGCAAAAGAACACAGAGACAGATATAATTATCCATTTCTGGACCCTTCGTGCCAGCACACACGAATGGCCCCCATGTGTCCTACGCCACACGGGTAACGCATATGCAGTTTCCCACATATTCACACATACATTACCATCCACTATAGAGATGGCACCCAGACGTTCGACGCTGAATGGGCAGCGCTGCATACGTCATAACAACGTATTCACTTCCCGTACACTCGCCTTACGGGACATCCAAGGGTAGACGTGTCCCAAGGGTCACGGTCATGGCCAACCGCATGACAGGTT
Organism: Panicum virgatum; assembly: GCF_016808335.1. Lineage (NCBI taxonomy): Eukaryota > Viridiplantae > Streptophyta > Magnoliopsida > Poales > Poaceae > Panicum > Panicum virgatum. Next base: position 52,798,873 of record NC_053142.1, read on the forward strand.
TACATCTCGTAACATTGCCTTACGAAATGGCCGTGATCACAATCACACGGCATGAAATCCGCACTCCATATCAGGCGGCAGATAGTGACAGGCTCGTTTGAATTGAGCCTTATCACCTCCTCGTATGCTCAACATACGGGACCCGCGCACGTATGAAACACGTGGGCTATTCTAAGGACTACCAGAATGCTTACCTTGCTTACCTCAACGTAGGTGCGTCGTTACAGAAGTAAGGTTTAACAAAAAGTAAAAGCTGAAAGTGCTGGAATAAAATAGATACTTAGTTGCCACCTAACTTATATAACATATTTAGGGCATACGAACTATCTATTCTATTCCTTAGCGCATCTAGCGTCAACTTTTCGAAAAACCCGAAATCGTTGCAAGGTAATCACCCCAGTGCAATTTAGAGCTCTGATGCCAGCTGTAGCAGCACCGTCCAAATTAAACCGGCTTAAATGCACTAACCATCATCTTAATACTTAATCCAGTTACTGTGCACTTAAAACGGTGTAACCTGACAGGCTGTCGGGTAAAATCCCGATTAAACTACTGTACTCCAGGATCACAATTGCACTTAGACCCGTACGAAGACGAGCACAGGTGTTACCAGCATAAAGAAATCTTCAAATTAATTTACAACACCAGTTTTACATAAAAGTCTTAAATACAACCAACAGAGTTCAAACGCACAGCGGAAGTTTAAAACTGAGTTCGAAATACAATACGATAGCTACGACGACGATAAAAGGTGAGCTCCACATCCTGCCCACCGATGTGACGCTAACCTGCCCAATCTTCACGGGGAAGACGGGGCCCACTCGACGGTCCAACCTGGAGGAAGCGGCTGTCCAATCCAGGACGCACAGATCTCCTCGAAGTCCGCCGGGACACAACCTGCTCAGAAGGGTTACAACAACAACAACCCCGAGTATACTAATACTCAGCAAGGCTTACCCGACTCTGGGTATACTTAGCCCATTACCTAGACATGCAAAGCTTTTTGGCTCTGAAGTTCTTTTGCTGAAAAGCTGCTAGAAGTGAATCCTTACTTTCAATATTTTAGCTCCGTTTAGCATCTCAAGTATTAACTAAGTTTGCCTAATCATCTAGAGCACACATGGTAGATTAGATTAATTTTTCAGAACAACAGGTAAAGCATTCCATCGCTACCTTACAATACTTATTCCACTTCTTACTACGATGTGACGCAGTGACCAAGGTTCTCTTAACCGAGAGAGACGGCGAATCGATCCGATTTAACCTTGCAAGGTGGACCTAACTCACACGACACATGTAAGCCCCGCCGGGCCATGCGCGTCAACTGTTCCCACATTACCACGGCATCTGAACTACGCCTGCTAAAACCCAGGTGATGGGCCCCTCGCGGTGAACTCCCGGAGAACCCGGAGGCGGCATCCTATCCAACACCCGCCAACTCCCACGCCCAGCGTAGCATGGCGGAATTCAAATCACCGCTGTAATGTGGTACACAGCTTACCGGTTTCGACTACCTCCTACTTCTGGTATGTGGTTAGTACTGTTCAAACTCGGTCATCAGGGCCAACAACGGTACGGTCCTCAATCGACACAGGCGGGAGTTCATTTTCTCACCTAATCCAACTCATTCCCGCCCGGTCTCCAATTCTTTTTACTCATCAACACATTTCCAAGCCAAAGCTAAGGGATCAAGATCCTAAACTCGCGAGTGACAGCAATCACTCGACTTCTACCGGAATCCTATTTAGCAAAGCATTTCTATCGACACCTGCATACTAGTATAGGCCCACGGTACCTAGGGAAAACATGCATACTATGGTTCCATTCAACTCCTAGAACATAAATGCACAATACTTAAATAAACATTGAATAATTTTAAATTATGGTTATGCTCCGGGGCTTGCCTTGCAGGTCAGCGGGGTTAACAAAATCTGCTGGAGCGTGCTCAACGGCGTCCTCCTGCTGCGCTCCTGCTCGGGGCTCCTGGACCGGCTCAGCGACTAGCTCGTGGACAGCGTCGTTCGTGGCGTCTACACGAATAAAAATATGTAATACAACAAATTAGAACTCAGCGCAAAGCATGAGAGCTTACGATGCGAAAACAAAGTTTAAACATTTAGCCTGAAGTGTTTCCTTCGAAAACAACTACTAAAACGACTTAGGTTAGCATGGATTAACAGGAATTTGCTTTGCATGCATGAAACAATTAACTAACCATAGTAAGCAAACGAAGTACAAATAGATCTACCCAAAAGCGCATAGCAACAAGCCATGAAACTTTTACAGTGGACTAAACATGAAATGAGTAATCCACTGCAAATTTCCCATAATTTTTAGAGCAACAAAAAAAGTGGTACAAAATAAACTACCTTAAACGCAAACTGAATTTTTCAGCAGAGCAAAAGTGGTATTTCACATGCACAAGTATTTTTCCTCAGAAGCTTGTGATTTTAGAAACCTAACAAAATTTATTTGGCATTTTTCGCATTTTTCTGTGAATTTCTACATAATTATGAATTGCCAGCCGAAATAATTGAAAGAAAAACATAAAAGATAAAAGGGGGGGGGCGCTGACAGCCGGGCCCCACTTGTAAGGGAGCCCAGGCCCAGCTCCAGGCGCCCCCTTCCCCTGCTTCGCCCGTGCCGCGCGCCACGGCACTGGGCCGGCTCGGCGGCCAACAGGGCGGCGGCGGCGGCGGCCTGAGCCGGCCGCGGCACGCCGGCGGCGCGGCCTAGCCTGCCCACGGCCAGGGCAGGGCGGTGGGGTAGGGCGCGCGTGGGGCGCAGAGGGCAGGGCGCGGGCGCGCAGCGGCCTGCGGCGGAGCTGAGGCAGGGGCGGCGCGGCGCGGCGGTTCCCCGCCGGCGGCGGGGTCAACCGGCGGCGGACGGGGCGGTGCGGGCTCAGGGAGGCCGAGCGGCTCCCTGGCGCGCGGCGGTGGCTCGCGGGGAGGCGCAGAGGGGCTCCGCGACGGCGAGCGGCGGCGCACGGCCAAGGCGGCGGCGACACACGGCGTTCCGGCGGCGGCGGCTTGCGGCGGCCGCGAGGTGGGACGGAGCAAGCTCCAATGAGGCCAGGCGGCCCTAGGGCGCGCGTCAGCGGCGAGGGGCGGTGCCCAGGGAGGTCCGGCGGCGTGTGCGCGCGACGGGCGGCGCGTTCGCGACGGCGCGGCTGCGATTCGACGGCGGCGGCGCCGATTCGGGTGGGGAATAGGTCGGGGAGTAGGAGGAGGCCGCGATTGAGCTCACCGTGGGTCGATTTTGGGCGGAGGAGACCTCGGAGGGGGAGCTCGACGACGCGGGGTGGAGTTCGGGGCGGACAGCAATGGTGGCCGCGGTCTGGAGCTCGACTTCGGCCGTGGTGGAGCTCCAACGGGCTCGCGGAGGGTCGTAAGAGGTGAAGGACGAGGTGGATAGGGGTTGGGGGGGGGGAATCGGGGCGCGAGGAACGACGGCCGGACGACGAACGACGGCCGGGCGACGAACGACGGCCGGCGCTGCGAGTGACGAGCTAGGGTTCGCTCAGTCTGCTCGCTGCGCGAGGAAGGGGATCGGGATGGATTGCACTGGAAGCCTCTCGACCTAGCGAGGAGAAGAGCGGCGCTCGGACGACGAGGATCGCCGGGATGAACGACGCGTGGAGTCGCTCGCCGGCGTTCAGTCGCCGGTATGGGCGCGGGCGTGCACAGTGCCGAGCACTGCAGTTCCTGCTCACTCGTTGACGATTTCTAACTCGATTTTTGACCAAATAAAACTCCAAATTTCATATAACAACTTGAAATTTGGCCAAAATAAAAGTTGTAGAGGATTAAAAGATCTACAACTTTCATTTTGGGCGGAAGTTGATTTGGAGCTCAGATCAAGGACAAAAAAACGAGATCAAACGCGGCTAATTAGATGTTTGCTAAGCAAACGCGATTAGCGTTAACGACGAATTTGAGTCCACACTTAGCGAGTTAACTCATGATTAGCGAGACGATTAACACAGGGGTGTTACAGCCTTCCCCCCTTAAAAGAATCTCGTCCCGAGATTCAAGCATGAGAGAATTCAAACAGGCGGAAAGGGTTCGAAGATGTAGTACCTGGATGAGCGTTTAAAAACTCCGGATACTTGGATTTCAGAAATTCCTCCTTCTCCCAAGTAGCTTCATCTTCGGAGTGATTACTCCATTGAACTTTGTAGAATCGGTTGGTTGTGCGACGTGTAACTCGATCCTTGCGATCAATAATCTTGATAGGATGTTCAGAATAAGTGAGATCAGACTCTATTTGAATCGAGTCGCTTTCAACCGCTTCCGTCGGAACTCTAAGGCACAGTCTGAGTTGCGACACATGGAAGATGTTATGAACTGCAGAAAGATTTGCTGGAAGATCCAACCGATAAGCCACAGGACCGCATCGTTCCACAATTGGATATGGACCGATGTATCGGGGAGATAACTTCCCTTTAATTCCAAATCTTTGCACGCCTTTCCATGGTGATACTTTCAGATAGACGTGATCACCGACCTTAAAGACGAGTGGATCTCTTCTTTTATCTGCGTAGCTCTTCTGTCGAGATTGTGCAATCTTTAAGTTGGCTTGGATAAGACGAACTTGTTCTTCGGCCTCTTGTACCATGTCGGGCCCAAAGATAGTTCTTTCTCCGGTTTCCGACCAATTGAGAGGTGTACGGCATCGACGACCGTATAAGGCTTCAAATGGAGCCATTTTGATGCTTTCTTGATAACTATTGTTATAAGAAAATTCAGCTAATGGCAGACATTGATCCCATTTCTGTGGATAGGTCAAGACACAAGCACGGAGCATATCTTCCAGAATCTGATTAATCCTCTCTGTCTGGCCATCTGTTTGAGGGTGGTAAGCAGAGCTGCAAATCACCCGAGTTCCTAAGCATGTATGCAATTGTTCCCAAAAGCGAGCAGTGAATTGGCTACCACGATCAGAGATGATAGTCTTGGGTATACCATGCAGGCATAAGATACGCTCAACATATAACTCAGCATATCTTTTTGTGGAGTAACGAGTACTGACTGGAAGAAAATGTGCTGACTTGGTTAGTCTATCGACCACAACCCAAATAGAATCGTAACCCTTTTGAGTTCGAGGTAATCCGATGATGAAATCCATGCTGATATCCTCCCATTTCCATTCAGGAATGTTCAAGGGCTGGAGAGTTCCAGCTGGTCTGAGATGACTAGCCTTAACTCTTCTACAGATATCACACTCTGACACATATTTGGCTATTTCCCTTTTCATCCGAGTCCACCAAAATCGTTGCTTCAGGTCTTGGTACATCTTGTTGCTACCCGGATGAATTGATAGTCGTGAAGTATGGGCTTCATCAAGGATCTGTTTTCTATGCTCAAAATTCTTAGGCACCACTAGTCGGTGCTTGAACCATAACACATTCTCAGCATCCTGGTGGAAGCAATTCACTTTAGGGTCTCCTTCTGATAGTCTTCTCTGAATTTCCTTCACCCCTTTATCTTGCTTTTGTGCCGCTATGATGAGATCGCGAAGAGTAGGAGTAAGCTCTAGATGAGTCAATGTGCCATGTGGTACAATACTTAAATTCAGCTTTTCCATTTCATAGCAAAGAGATTCGCTTAATGGTATAGCTGAGATGCAATGGCAGTGAGCTTTGCGGCTTAATGCATCGGCAACTACATTTGCCTTTCCCGGATGATAATGCACTTCGAGCTCATAATCTTTAATCAACTCAAGCCATCTCCTTTGACGCATGTTCAAATCAGCTTGAGTGAAAAGATATTTGAGGCTCTTGTGATCGGTATAAATATTGCACAATGAACCTAAAAGATAGTGTCGCCAGATCTTCAGAGCATGGACCACAGCTGCTAATTCAAGATCATGAGTGGGATAGTTTTCTTCATGACGCTTGAGTGATCGAGAAGCATAAGCAATCACTCTGTTCTCCTGCATCAAGACACAGCCAAGTCCTGTGCCTGAGGCATCACAGTAGACATCGAAAGGTTTTGTAGTATCAGGCTGGGCCAAGATTGGAGCAGAAGTGAGAAGTGTTTTCAATTTCTGGAAAGCTTCCTCACATTGAGCACTCCAATAGAATTTAACACCCTTTTTCAGAAGTTCAGTCATTGGCTTCGCAATTCTGGAGAATTCCGGAATGAACCGACGATAATACCCAGCTAAACCCAAGAAACTGCGGATTTCCGGGACTGAAGTTGGGGCTTCCCAATCGAGTACATCTTGTACTTTACTGGGATCCACAGAGATGCCCTCAGCAGATATGACGTGACCGAGGAATGGTACTTCCTTCAGCCAGAAGTCACACTTGCTGAGTTTGGCATAAAGCTGGTGCTCTCTCAGACGCTGAAGTACTATGCGAAGATGATGAGCATGCTCTTCCTCATTCTTGGAGTAGATCAAGATATCATCAATGAAGACCACGACGAACTTGTCTAACTCCGGCATGAATACCGAATTCATGAGGTACATGAAGTAAGCGGGAGCATTGGTTAATCCGAAAGACATTACCAAATACTCGTATAAACCATAACGAGTAGAGAAAGCTGTTTTTGGTATATCCACCGGTCTGATTTTGATTTGATGATAACCAGATCGTAGATCTATTTTTGAGAATACCTTAGCTCCGGCTAGTTGATAAAAAAGAATATCAATACGAGGAAGTGGATATTTGTTTTTGATGGTCACTGCATTCAGAGGTCGGTAATCCACACATAGCCTCAGCCCGTGATCTTTCTTCTTCACGAACAGAGCCGGGCAACCCCAAGGTGAGGTGCTCGGTCGGATATAGCCTTTATCCAGCAACTCTTGTAACTGGATTTTTAATTCAGCTAGCTCACTGGGAGTCATTCTATATGGCCTTCGAGATATGGGCGCTGTGCCAGGCTGTAATTCAATGACAAACTCAATATCCCGATCGGGAGGCATGCCAGGCAAGTCCTCCGGAAACACATCGGGGTATTCACAAACCACCGGAATTATTTCTAGAACTTTTCCCTCCAGATGGTATATGACAGTGGCTGGAATTGCATGCTGGGAAAGATGAATGTCCATAGAACCATACATGGAAGAGTTGAACTGAAGGATACGAGAAGAGGTATTGATGATAACGCCATGCTTCTTCATCCAATTCATTCCAAGTATGATATCTATCCCTTGACTTGGAAGAACAATGGGAGTGAGTGGAAAATTTTTCCCACCCAAGGTAAGGGGAATATTTCGAACTACTTGGCCAGCATTTAACCGGGTGCCAGGTGTCTGAATAATGTATGGTCTCTCTAAGCATGTTACTTGTAAGTGAAGTCGTGCCACACATGCTTCACTGATAAAATTATGAGATGCTCCAGAATCAAATAGCACAGTAACAGGGCAGTGATTAACGGAGAACGTACCCGCCATCACTTGAGTGCCCTCCGGAACTTCCTCCAGAGTGGTGTAGTTCACACGACCAGTCTTGGCAGGTACAACCTTCTTTTTCTGATCTTTCTGGCTGGAACCTTGACTCAGTGCTGGAGTCTTGTAGATGTTCTGCCGAGGTGGCAGACGACAGTCTCGTGCAAAGTGCCCCAGGTTACCACAATTGTAACAGGGGTAGTTGTTGGGGCGTGGAGCTTGTAGCATTAGGGGCCTCTGCTGCTGTATCGGAAAACGGGGTGCCCACTGCTGCTGTTGCTGGGGTGGCCTAGCGACCCAACGGCCCTGCTGTGGAGGACGGTTTGAAGCCTGCTGATTCCCTGTCTGACCCAGCTTATACCTCTGGGGTGCATTGCTGGAGGATCCAGCAGGTGCCTTTCTCTTCTTGTCAGCTTTGTGCGCCAGTGTGGCATCTTCCTGAGTGATAGCTTTATTAACCAGATCAGTAAAGTTGTTGCATGCGGTGAGAGCTAGCTTGTCCTGAAGCTTTGTGCTGAGTCCCCTTCTGAAGCAATCCTGTTTCTTCTCATCAGTATCCACATGAAAACCGCCATACTGGGATAGCTGATTGAAGGTCTGGGCATATTGGAGCACAGTGTTGGTCCCTTGTTTCAGGGCTAGGAACTCTGCCATCTTTCGCCTCATTAAGCTCGTAGGGATGTGGTGAGCTTTAAACGCTGCCACAAACTCATCCCAAGTGAGACGTGTACCAGCGGGAAGTAGAGCCTTGTGATTTACCCACCATATTTTCGCAGGTCCTCTCAGCTGTTGTGCCGCAAAGGCGGCTTTGTCCATCTCTGTGCAATTGAGGATACTAAACTTATCCTCAATGGTGCGAATCCAGGCATCAGCCTCAAGGGGATCATCGGCCTTGTGGAACAGAGGTGGCTGGGTGGCTAGAAAACTGACATAGTCAGTTTCTGCTGGTGCTAGCGGGGGAGCATGTCGACCTCTGCCGGCATTGACCTGGGCTTGCACCAGTTGCCTTATCAACTCCGTCTGCTCGTTGCGGTCAGCGATAAGAGCTGCAACAGCTTGAGCCAAAGAGGGAGGTTGTTGGGGCAGTGCCTCATGATTGTCATTGTCATGATTATCACCCATCTGCAAAAATAATCATTCCCCTGGTTAGCCATTTCGCTATCAGGACTAATTCATGCAAATAAATAATGTGCATATATAATATGAACACACAGCATGAATCCTTCCCCTCGCGATATGGTTCACCGAGGGAAGATAAACTAACTTGCTTTGGTTGAAAGCGCATCAACTCAACAAGTTTCGTCCAGAGTAGCTCTAACGTATGCAATACTAAACATCGCTCAACAAAAATTTCAGATTTGAAGACAGTCGAAGCGCAACTCAAAGCTGAAATTTCACACACTGACAGAAAAGATCACCAAGAAAGCAAATTTTACATTAAGCAGCCACGCTGCTTAAGCTGGAACAAGGTTCAGTACAAACCAAGCCGTGCTACGGCATCAAACTAGCATGGGAGAAGGGTTCACAAACGACCCTACAACACACCACTACTAAAAGAAAGGTCTTGCCCGACCCGGCTACACACCATACTAGCGAGGAGTTATCCTACATGACTCGAACTACTGAGCCACAAAAGAATTCTCAACCCAAGGTTAGCCTAGAGCACTATGTTGGTCATTCTACCCAACTATCCTACAGTTAGGCTACACTGCAAGGGGAGAATCAATACTATCCCGCTGCGTCCTCACGGAGTCCCAGGTCCCGACTCGACTCCAGACACTCCCTCGATCTCCTCAGGGTCCTCTTCCTCTTCTTCTTCTTCTGGCTCCTCCTCTGCTGCATCAGCCTCCATCTCTGCTGCTGCCTGCACCTGAGCCTGGGCGTCCTCAATCCACTCCTGGGCCTGCTGAAGCTGCCCCTCAAGGTGCTGCACCATCTGAGTCCTGTTCTCTAACTCCTCCTGCAACTCCTGAATCCTGATCTTCCTCGCTCTGGACTTGGCCTTCAGGGTCTTGATCTTGTCCTGGGTACCAATCATGTGCTGCTCATGGAGGTGAGCCTCTCGAGCCTTGCTCCTGCATATCGCATTCTCCTTACGAAGCTGCTCATACATGTTGCTCAAAGCTGAGGAGTAGCTGAACGAGAGTGCTGTCCTGACGCTATAGTCGGGCATCATGATGTTCAGGTTGCGGTTCACCCGATCTGTATAGGCCTGAGTAGTCTCATCCCTCAGAGGAAACACACTGTAAGGAGTATCTATCACCTCTGCATTATGCTTCTCTGAGAACTCCTCAATAGCCTTCCTAGCTGCAATCTCCCAGGAGTCTGCCAGCTTCCTACCATAGACAGTGAGCTGCCACGAGTCCCAATCCAAGCGAGCGGGGCAAGCAGGAATCTTCACAATCATCTGACAGCGCTCGGTGCCCAGCAAGCTAGACTCGTGTCCGGAGTACTGTGGGGGCTCAGTGTAGTCAAACGCCCTGAGCATCTGCCACAGCAGACGAGGAAAGTGGCCGGTGTGGAGGGCATTGGAGTGCGCCCAACCCTCAGCGTCCACGATCACGTGCGTGAAGCTAGCCATCTGTAAGAACACAAAGCGCTAACGTAAGTCACAGTTTTCAAAAGAAACAGGTTTAAACTTGGTAACGCAACACAAAAATTTTTTTAAGAACACATAGTAAAAACATGGTGATCCAAATAAATTTTTGCGAAGCGTAACCAAAAGCGACAAAACAAACAACAACTCAGGAATGCAAGATGCAAGATGCATGCCACGTTCTAGCGTTTCTCACCCAAACAAGTACCAAAATATGGTATACGAGAACAATCGGTGGCACAATTACGTAATCTCCCTATATATAGACTAGTCGTTCCTACGATCAAGGATTTTATAACGCGCTTAACGTGGTTAGTTTCCTGCAAAAGAACACAGAGACAGATATAATTATCCATTTCTGGACCCTTCGTGCCAGCACACACGAACGGCCCCCATGTGTCCTACGCCACACGGGTAACGCATATGCAGTTTCCCACATATTCACACATACATTACCATCCACTATAGAGATGGCACCCAGACGTTCGACGCTGAATGGGCAGCGCTGCATACGTCATAACAACGTATTCACTTCCCGTACACTCGCCTTACGGGACATCCAAGGGTAGACGTGTCCCAAGGGTCACGGTCATGGCCAACCGCATGACAGGTTTACATCTCGTAACATTGCCTTACGAAATGGCCGTGATCACAATCACACGGCATGAAATCCGCACTCCATATCAGGCGGCAGATAGTGACAGGCTCGTTTGAATTGAGCCTTATCACCTCCTCGTATGCTCAACATACGGGACCCGCGCACGTATGAAACACGTGGGCTATTCTAAGGACTACCAGAATGCTTACCTTGCTTACCTCAACGTAGGTGCGTCGTTACAGAAGTAAGGTTTAACAAAAAGTAAAAGCTGAAAGTGCTGGAATAAAATAGATACTTAGTTGCCACCTAACTTATATAACATATTTAGGGCATACGAACTATCTATTCTATTCCTTAGCGCATCTAGCGTCAACTTTTCGAAAAACCCGAAATCGTTGCAAGGTAATCACCCCAGTGCAATTTAGAGCTCTGATGCCAGCTGTAGCAGCACCGTCCAAATTAAACCGGCTTAAATGCACTAACCATCATCTTAATACTTAATCCAGTTACTGTGCACTTAAAACGGTGTAACCTGACAGGCTGTCGGGTAAAATCCCGATTAAACTACTGTACTCCAGGATCACAATTGCACTTAGACCCGTACGAAGACGAGCACAGGTGTTACCAGCATAAAGAAATCTTCAAATTAATTTACAACACCAGTTTTACATAAAAGTCTTAAATACAACCAACAGAGTTCAAACGCACAGCGGAAGTTTAAAACTGAGTTCGAAATACAATACGATAGCTACGACGACGATAAAAGGTGAGCTCCACATCCTGCCCACCGATGTGACGCTAACCTGCCCAATCTTCACGGGGAAGACGGGGCCCACTCGACGGTCCAACCTGGAGGAAGCGGCTGTCCAATCCAGGACGCACAGATCTCCTCGAAGTCCGCCGGGACACAACCTGCTCAGAAGGGTTACAACAACAACAACCCTGAGTATACTAATACTCAGCAAGGCTTACCCGACTCTGGGTATACTTAGCCCATTACCTAGACATGCAAAGCTTTTTGGCTCTGAAGTTCTTTTGCTGAAAAGCTGCTAGAAGTGAATCCTTACTTTCAATATTTTAGCTCCGTTTAGCATCTCAAGTATTAACTAAGTTTGCCTAATCATCTAGAGCACACATGGTAGATTAGATTAATTTTTCAGAACAACAGGTAAAGCATTCCATCGCTACCTTACAATACTTATTCCACTTCTTACTACGATGTGACGCAGTGACCAAGGTTCTCTTAACCGAGAGAGACGGCGAATCGATCCGATTTAACCTTGCAAGGTGGACCTAACTCACACGACACATGTAAGCCCCGCCGGGCCATGCGCGTCAACTGTTCCCACATTACCACGGCATCTGAACTACGCCTGCTAAAACCCAGGTGATGGGCCCCTCGCGGTGAACTCCCGGAGAACCCGGAGGCGGCATCCTATCCAACACCCGCCAACTCCCACGCCCAGCGTAGCATGGCGGAATTCAAATCACCGCTGTAATGTGGTACACAGCTTACCGGTTTCGACTACCTCCTACTTCTGGTATGTGGTTAGTACTGTTCAAACTCGGTCATCAGGGCCAACAACGGTACGGTCCTCAATCGACACAGGCGGGAGTTCATTTTCTCACCTAATCCAACTCATTCCCGCCCGGTCTCCAATTCTTTTTACTCATCAACACATTTCCAAGCCAAAGCTAAGGGATCAAGATCCTAAACTCGCGAGTGACAGCAATCACTCGACTTCTACCGGAATCCTATTTAGCAAAGCATTTCTATCGACACCTGCATACTAGTATAGGCCCACGGTACCTAGGGAAAACATGCATACTATGGTTCCATTCAACTCCTAGAACATAAATGCACAATACTTAAATAAACATTGAATAATTTTAAATTATGGTTATGCTCCGGGGCTTGCCTTGCAGGTCAGCGGGGTTAACAAAATCTGCTGGAGCGTGCTCAACGGCGTCCTCCTGCTGCGCTCCTGCTCGGGGCTCCTGGACCGGCTCAGCGACTAGCTCGTGGACAGCGTCGTTCGTGGCGTCTACACGAATAAAAATATGTAATGCAACAAATTAGAACTCAGCGCAAAGCATGAGAGCTTACGATGCGAAAACAAAGTTTAAACATTTAGCCTGAAGTGTTTCCTTCGAAAACAACTACTAAAACGACTTAGGTTAGCATGGATTAACAGGAATTTGCTTTGCATGCATGAAACAATTAACTAACCATAGTAAGCAAACGAAGTACAAATAGATCTACCCAAAAGCGCATAGCAACAAGCCATGAAACTTTTACAGTGGACTAAACATGAAATGAGTAATCCACTGCGAATTTCCCATAATTTTTAGAGCAACAAAAAAAGTGGTACAAAATAAACTACCTTAAACGCAAACTGAATTTTTCAGCAGAGCAAAAGTGGTATTTCACATGCACAAGTATTTTTCCTCAGAAGCTTGTGATTTTAGAAACCTAACAAAATTTATTTGGCATTTTTCGCATTTTTCTGTGAATTTCTACATAATTATGAATTGCCAGCCGAAATAATTGAAAGAAAAACATAAAAGATAAAAGGGGGGGGGGGGGCGCTGACAGCCGGGCCCCACTTGTAAGGGAGCCCAGGCCCAGCTCCAGGTGCCCCCTTCCCCTGCTTCGCCCGTGCCGCGCGCCACGGCACTGGGCCGGCTCGGCGGCCAACAGGGCGGCGGCGGCGGCGGCCTGAGCCGGCCGCGGCACGCCGGCGGCGCGGCCTAGCCTGCCCACGGCCAGGGCAGGGCGGTGGGGTAGGGCGCGCGTGGGGCGCAGAGGGCAGGGCGCGGGCGCGCAGCGGCCTGCGGCGGCGCCGAGGCAGGGGCGGCGCGGCGCGGCGGTTCCCCGCCGGCGGCGGGGTCAACCGGCGGCGGACGGGGCGGTGCGGGCTCAGGGAGGCCGAGCGGCTCCCTGGCGCGCGGCGGTGGCTCGCGGGGAGGCGCAGAGGGGCTCCGCGACGGCGAGCAGCGGCGCACGGCCAAGGCGGCGGCGACACACGGCGTTCCGGCGGCGGCGGCTTGCGGCGGCCGCGGGGTGGGACGGAGCAAGCTCCAATGAGGCCAGGCGGCCCTAGGGCGCGCGTCAGCGGCGAGGGGCGGCGCCCAGGGAGGTCCGGCGGCGTGTGCGCGCGACGGGCGGCGCGTTCGCGACGGCGCGACTGCGATTCGACGGCGGCGGCGCCGATTCGGGTGGGGAATAGGTCGGGGAGTAGGAGGAGGCCGTGATTGAGCTCACCGTGGGTCGATTTTGGGCAGAGGAGACCTCGGAGAGGGAGCTCGATGACGCGGGGTGGAGTTCGGGGCGGACAGCAATGGTGGCCGCGGTCTGGAGCTCGACTTCGGCCGTGGTGGAGCTCCAACGGGCTCGCGGAGGGTCGTAAGAGGTGAAGGACGAGGTGGATAGGGGTTTGGGGGGGGAATCGGGGCGCGAGGAACGACGGCCGGACGACGAACGACGGCCGGGCGACGAACGACGGCCGGCGCTGCGAGTGACGAGCTAGGGTTCGCTCAGTCCGCTCGTTGCGCGAGGAAGGGGATCGGGATGGATTGCACTGGAAGCCTCTCGACCTAGCGAGGAGAAGAGCGGCGCTCGGACGACGAGGATCGCCGGGATGAACGACGCGTGGAGTCGCTCGCCGGCGTTCAGTCGCCGGTATGGGCGCGGGCGTGCACAGTGCCGAGCACTGCAGTTCCTGCTCACTCGTTGACGATTTCTAACTCGATTTTTGACCAAATAAAACTCCAAATTTCATATAACAACTTGAAATTTGGCCAAAATAAAAGTTGTAGAGGATTAAAAGATCTACAACTTTCGTTTTGGGCGGAAGTTGATTTGGAGCTCAGATCAAGGACAAAAAAACGAGATCAAACACGGCTAATTAGATGTTTGCTAAGCGAACGCGATTAGCGTTAACGACGAATTTGAGTCCACACTTAGCGAGTTAACTCATGATTAGCGAGACGATTAACACAGGGGTGTTACACCCCCGAGCATTCTTATAAGAAGGAGGCCGTCTAACGCAGGCCGAGAAACCCCCCGAACCCCGGCTCTTTCTGACCTTGGGTCTGGTGCCATTTCCTGGAACCGTTACCCACTGGGCCGGAAAACCGTGACGCCAGGCCGGGCCAGGCTGACTACACAGCCCAAGCTATCAGGAGCACAGCGAGGGGGTTTTTTTCCCCACAGGTGGGGAAATTCGCCCCGGTATAATCTAGCTGAGTGACTATAATCTAAAAAAAAAGAGGTATGGATCAAGCAAAGAGTACTACTGTAGAGGAGACCAATTCACCTATTATAGAGTTAATAGCACCCAATATATCCTGAAAAATAAATAGAAAGCAGTATAAATTAGATTATTAAACTTGGTTATATCTAATGAGAATGAAATAAACCACATCAACTGGCTCAAAATGTTTTATTGAAAGCAGTACAAATATTTTTTTTCATGTGATAAATTCTGGAAGCACTAGTTTCTTATAGTAAGTAAATTCACCTGAGAACTTTTAAAGTTCAGAAATTATGGTAAATATAAACAGAACCAACAAGTAACTCGACTAATCCAAACTTACATATTGTGGTCCAGCAGTTTGAAAGTGTTTAGCAATGTGATAAATGCTGACCTCAACCAATAAAAATTTCCAGTGTTATGTTAGTCTCCAACTCCTGATATTTCAGGGTGATTCATCATTTAAATGGAGCAATGCTTGTCGACTCACCTTGGCCTATTAAATGGAGAGGGGATAGAATGCCTTGGCAGCCTGATCATCCATCAGACCAAATCGAGAAGGCAAACACAAAACTTTTCTGTACGAAATATGCCTAAAGATGAGAATACAAGGTTCTCTAAACACCAGGCCAAGATTATGCCATTCCAACATGTCTCCTTTTAATTTTAAATAACATGTTAAAAGGAACATAATTATCATATGAAATTAAAAAACGAATTGCGAAGGCTAGAAATGAAAAAAGCAAATGGTCCACTTCAGAATAAATCAGCAAGGTCAAAGATGGATCAGATTTTACCTATTATCTGCAGCTTTTAATAATTGTTGAACAGATATAAAGTTGATCTGATCAGTAAGAACTCATCAAGTCTTAGCCTCCTCGGGTGCATTGTGCTGAAGCCTGAAAGATATGAGAGGCATCACTCCATGACATATATAGGTATGACAAATATATCTTAATGACCACACCAAATGAAAAATATCTGTTTTGAAGCTATAATAATTAAACGTGAAAGCTGAGCTCACACTGGCCCCATTTTTTAGATTTTCATATAACTTTATGTCCACACAAGAAATTGTCAGTTACAGGAATAAAGTGGTCCACCAGACCTCCTCTCTAGTCTATCAAACTATCCATGTTTAAGATCAATACAAAGGATAAACCATGTACATCATATTCCACTGCAATCCACTTTAACCATGTGTTAGGAATGGATGCTTTCCTGCAGCTTGAGTGGTAATGGTATTGCAGGTGCTAAAAAAAGGGTTTCTGAGTAAAGTGACCTTCTCCCTAGGCTGCTTGATGCTGATGCCGGTAGTTGAAAGCTGCATAACTTTAGTGACACCTTAATCAAGCTGACTTCACAATAAGAACATGATGCATAAGGTCAATCACTTAATTTGCCATAGCGTATAGTACCACCACAAATTAATCAGTAAATAGCTCTTTGACCAGTGCACAACGTGCCAAACCAACAATGGTCTTGCAGGAATTTATTTATGATATCATTTTTATCATTTATTGACACTACTTTTGTCATGTGGGGCAGGCAGTACCAGCACCGTCCACGCATGCGCGAGGCGCGCCGCCGCCGCCGAGAATGCCGCGATCCGTGGCTAGGAAGTAGGAAGGTTATCCCCTGGTGGTTATTTCCTTAAGTTTAGGAGGTCAAGGCCTATATAATCTATTGTACTCGGATGATTAAGGGCAAGCAAGTATTATCAATCTCCCCAAACAGTTTGATAAATGCGAAGATTACATTGGCTATAACAAACCTAACAGTTTGATTAAATTTTTGCTGATATGTGCAAAATGAAAAAGCATACCTAGGTTATAACTCTACACACACACTTCCAAATCTCATGGACTGTACTGATCAAAGCGTACAGTCTAACTTTTGAAAATCACACCATAGTGAGTGAGCGACAATATGCACAAACAACATTTGTTTTTGCCTGTAGATTGTCTGAGCCCTCCTCAATGTCTACTGAAGCTGTGATACTGTCGCTAGTCAAAATAATCTTCAAACCAGCCCTTTCCAAAAAAAAAACACACACCCCAAAGGCTTTACTGGAATATCTTTTTTTTGAAAGACTTTATTGGAACCTATCATCTAGTCCCTAAATGATATTCTAATCCAAATAAGAATATCTCGCAAGTGGATTGATATCCTCTTGCAAAACTCTCTCCAACCACGGAAATTATAGCCTCTTTTCACCACATAAAACTGACTTATCTTGTCTTTTATCTTAGTGAAAATATTTAGTGTTATTACGAATTCAAGAATTTGATTTTATCTTATAAATGACAACATGCAAAAATCAAACATGCTACTACTCCATTATGCAAGTAGAGTATCAAAACCAAAAAGTGTACTATTGTTTGAGTGTTTGTAAATTTCCACCAAACTGTGTTAGCAATGATTTGATCAAGCACAGTTCTTTCAATTCGTATTTTTATCAAGCATCTAGCACACATGAATGCATTTGTGAGAGGTGATGAGAGGCGTACCTAATTGCACATCACCATGTCGATCAATTGCCACCCAACGACGTTGCCGGTGATGACATCTTCGATGGGCTTGCCATCGTCATCGCATTTGCCTCGTACATCCTCATCCTCATCACGCCTCTGCCATCACAAGGAAGAATACACCTTGGGCTCCTGCTCCACCTCTAGCTCCTGCAGTAGGCACTCTGTAATTTTTCAAAAAGGTCAGGAAGGAATTACCCAAGTGCATAAAGGGGGAAAAATGTGCAATGTTAGGAAGAGAGGGTAAAGGAACTGAGATACCTTTCCAAGAAGCTCAGGCACCTCCAAAGAAAGAGCGAATTGGAGGGGGTGGCACAACACAATCGCCTTCTTCTACAGCTATCCTCCGTGGTGCTTGCAGGGGAACGGGATTTTTCTGCAGCTTAACAAGAGGAAAATCAACATCATAAGATGGGCCAAGTTCCACCAGCAGCAGGCGGCTGGTTGTGCACACCACAGGACCGCTGCCCTTGCTGGCGCGAGCCGCAGCAAGGGCGCCGCACCACCGCCTCGGAGGCCCCGGCGGTGTGGTCGGGGTGGCGGTGCCGCGAG
Source organism: Panicum virgatum (assembly GCF_016808335.1). NCBI lineage: Eukaryota > Viridiplantae > Streptophyta > Magnoliopsida > Poales > Poaceae > Panicum > Panicum virgatum. The sequence continues at coordinate 52,816,801 of NC_053142.1, forward strand.
CCCGCGACGGGATTGTAACACTCCGGATGTTAATTTTGTGCTTTCGTTGCTAATCGTAGCTCAAGCGTTGTCTTTAGCGCTAATCAAGTTTGCATAGTAAACATCAACTTAGCTGAGTTCGACCAGGTTTTTCTCCCTGATCCAAACTCCGAATCAAGTTTTGCCCAAAACCAAAGTTGTAGATCTTATCTTCCTCTACAACTTTTATTTTGGCCAAATTTGAAGTTCCAGTACGAAATTTTGAGTTTCGGGCGGTCAAACTTGGGTCAAAACCATTCAAACTCGTTCACTGTTTTCCACTGTTCTCCACTGTGCCCGTACGCCGCCCATACCACTACTCAGCGCCGACGACTCCAGGCGTCGCGCGCCGGTGAACCTCGACCTCCGTGCGCATCGCCCTTATCCCGTGCGTGGAGCCTTATCAGTTCCTCCCTTCCCTTTCTTCCTCCTCGCGCTCGAGTCGAGCTGGGCCGAGCAGAGCCCCACCGCCGGCGCCTCTCCGTCCAACCCGCCACCCCACTTCAATCCCTCACGCCCAGAGCCAACTCACCTTGCCCTCCACCTCCTCCGCCCCTCCCCGAGCTCGGACGAACTGTTCCCCGACCGAATCGGCCGTCGCTTCGACCACCAGGAGCTCCGCAGCCAGCCTGAAGCTTCACCCCAACATCGAGCCCCTCCCTCCGGTCCTCCTCCCCCCGAATCGACACTGTGGTGAGCTCCCCCACATCCCCCTCGACCTCCGCAGCCCCTTCACCAACCTCCACGGCCACCCCCTCACCGGGAACCGAGCTACAGCACAGCCTCCACCACTGCTCCGCGGCCAGCCCCCTCCCGACTACCTCCCGCCCTTGCTCTCGATAGCGAGCCCCTTGTGCTTCCCCACCACTCCCAGGCCGCCACCATGGCCCCCTCTCACCAGAATCGAGCCCCCTGAGTGCTCCTCTGCTTCAACTCGCGATCAGGTACCTCGGGCTAAAATTGAAACAAGTCCAGGGGGCTAGCTGCACAACTATAGACTCAAAATGAATAGTGTTGCGAATGGTCTTTTTCAATAAATAGCTGCAAACTTTGAAAATCTAAAGAAAATAGTAGAAAAATGCTAAAAATGCAAAACCTATTTTGTTAGCTTCATCTTTTTATGCTGTATATGATAGAACTATGAAATGTGTTGTTTGACAAATATTTCTGTGCAGTTTTATTTATGCTAGATAAATGCTTTTGTAGCTTGTTTAATGCATAAATGCAGTTAGGAGCATGCTAAAAATATAAAACCAGTTGGGATAGCTTTCTTTTGACATGTAGTACTTAGGAAAAATATTAAACCTGCCGTTTGTATAATTTTTATGTGATGTTTTGATTTAATCATGGTTATTGCTTGTTTAAGCTCGTTTATTTTGTATCTGCAGATCTGGTAGTCTAAAATTTATGAAATTTGTGTAGTAGCCCCATAATTGCATGTGTTTTTCATTGTAAAATTTCCCAGGCCCATAAGTTGTATGCATGTTGGTAGATCTTTAATTGTTCAACTTGTCTTGCTAAGGGCCAAAATAAATACTTTATGATATCAATAAATGTTGGTTAATTGTTTTTACACTTCTTCTCAATAGCTTATCATGCTGGTAAAATTTGGTTACCAGTTTATGGTTGCAAGTTAAATTTTTACTTTTTGTTTGGTTTCTAGTGTTAGTTTTCCTTGTATGCGGTTGCTAGGAAATGCTTTGTTGCGTGTTAAATTTAGAAAATTTTATTGATCATATTTAAATCATGTTAACTCATTTGAGATCATATGTGGTTTGCTTTATATCGCTTGGTTCAATTTACCTTTCATTTTCTTGAATTAGCATCAAAATATGATTTATTTTTCAGACAACTCGGTTCTACTACTTGCAATAGTTGGACTTAAATTAATTCGTGTACCATGCTTGCTGTGCTTACTATCTCTATGATAGAGCTATGAGTTGAGTGGTTTAACCACTTTGTTGTGCAGTTTTGCTTAGACTAGTAGAAAGGCTTTTGTAACTTGTTGGTTAAATAAATTGTCCTAATTGCTCTTTCTTGCTTTATGTCTTTGCTTAGTCTTTTCTAAACAAGCTAGTAATACTTTTTAGTAGAAAATGCTTCAGGCTAAAATAAATTGAATGAACCCTCGTATTGACGCACCAACCCTTTTGTCTTTTGAGCTTGTTTGTTGTGTTCACTCGATAAATGATTGCCCAGTCATGTCTTTCTTGTTAATGGTATCGCATTGCATAGCATCATGTTCGTGCCCATGCAATCGTGACTTTGTGCTTGCCCTGCTTGCCCTTTTTGCTATAGCGTCTACTGCACTTCCATGCATTCAGACATCCGCCTTGGCACATCTCATTTAGGTACGCTAGATGTACAACGTGTGGACGTGAAGCACGTGCTGACGGAACCGAACCACAAGACGGTGTTGGGTGGATGCATCCTGAAGAGAAAAGGACCCGCTGGAGCAACCGAAGACCCGGCTCAAAGTCAGAAGGGCCCAGGGCCTTGTTAGTACTAGTACTGACTCAGTGTTATCCCAAGCAAGCCCCGGAGCATAACCCCTAATTTGAGTATTCAATGTTTATTTAAATATTGGTGCATTTACGTTTCTAGGAGTTGTATGGAATCCTACTATGCATGTTTCTCCCTAGGTACCTATGAGTATCTACTAGTATGTGTAGGTCGTTAGTATTGCCATGCTTAATTTGGATTCGGTAAAAGTCGAGTGATTGCTGTCACTCGCGAGATATAGGACCTTGTTACTTAGTCGAGTGATTGCTGTCACTCGCGAGATATAGGAACTTGTTACTTATGGCAATGTGGCTTGAGAATGAATCAATGAGGAAAGAGAAATGGAGACCAGGCGAAGAGAAGTTTGATTATGGATATGAAATGAATGGAAAGTAAATCTCCACCTGTGTTGGTTGAGGACCGTACCGTTGTTGGCACATTGATCAAGTTTGAACAGTACTAACCACATGCCGGAAGTAGGAGGTAGTCGAAACTGGTAAACTGTGTACTGAGTTACAATGATATTTTGAATCTCGACCTGCTACACTAGGCATGGGATGATGGCGGGTGTTGGATTGGATGTCGCCTCCGGGTTCTCCAGGAGTTCACCGTGAGTGGCCCTTCACCTGGGTTTTAGCAGGCGTAGTTTAGATGTCGTGGTAATGATGGGAACAGCTGACGCGTGTGGCCTGATGGGGCTTGCATGTGTCGTGTGAGTTAGGTCTACATTGCAAGGTTAAATCGGATCGATTCGCCGTCTCTCTCGGTTAAGAGAACCTTGATCTCTCTGTCACATCGTAGTAAAGGATGGAAGTGAGAATGGAATGAAACGTTTGATTGTGCTTACTAGAGGATTAATTTGATCTACCATGTGTGCTCTAGATGTTTTAGAAAACCTAGGTGGTACTCGAATACTACACTTGAGCTAAATTATGGAAAGTAAGGATTCACTACTAGCGGCTTTTCAGCAAAACAAATCCCAAAGCCAAAAGCATACATGTCTAAGAGTCGGCTAAGTATATACCATAGTCGGGTAAGCCTTGTTGACTATTAGTATACTCAAGGTTTGTTGTTATCTTATTTTCAGGGTAATTGCTGCTGTTGGAGTTAACCAGGATTCATATTAGTGGGCTCGATGTGGCATCCTCACGCCTTCGTAGTTATCGTTGTTTCCAAACTAAACTTCTATTTAAATTCCGCTGCATGTTGAACTCTGATAATTTGTTTAAAACTCATTTTGTAAAGCTCTACTTTGTATTTTAAATTTGAGAATTTTTGTCTGCTTGTAATCATCTGTGCTCGTCTTCGTGTGAGACTTCCAGTGTTTTTCGATCCTTAACCCGACAGACGACCGGATTACACCATTTTAAGTGCGTGGTAACTTGATTAACCATTAAGATGATAGTTAGCGCATTTAAGCCGGTTTAATTTAGGCGGTTCTGCTACAGAGTCGACGTCGCAGGGTGTGGCGGCGTCGGAGGCAGGTGTGCGGCGGGGGAGGAGGAAAGAAATTTACAAAATATGGAAAGACAGCCACCTGATTCGCTGCGCCTCCTAATTTGCTGCGTTAATAACCAAAATTATAGCCTAGCGGCAAGAGCCGCTGCCGCTCCACCACCAACACCCGCGCCGCCGCCAGCTGCGCATACGTCGCCGCCTCCTGTGCTCGATGCCGCCATCGCACACAGCAGCTCGCTGCCCTCGGCGCCACGCCACGGCTGCGCATGACATGGGCGGTGGCGCCTCGCCGAGCGCTGCCGCCGCAAATCCACACCGCCGCCGTAGATCCACGCCGAGCGCCGCGGGGGAAGGGAGAGGTGCGGCCGGCCAGAGCTGCCGAGCTGCTCTTCTTCCCGCAGCCGCCATGGACGCGGCGACCTCTTCCGCCTCCACCGGACGGGCCCGCCGCCGTTGCTGCCATGCACCGGCCCGCCTGCACGCACGAACACGTCATGGAGGGCACAGGCGGGGGTGTGTGGTGCGGGGTGCACGGGCGGCTGCCACGCATCGGGGGTGAAAGAAGAGATGGGAGAGAAGGAAAGGGAGGCATGATTTGCGGGATGAGGAAGGACTCAAGGGGCAGGAAAGAGGGATTCGCGGGCGGGATTGAGAGTGGGTATGGCAGGCGGGTAGATCCGGCGCCGGTGTAAAAAAACTAGACAAACTCTAGGAAACATTTTAGAAATGCTGTTTTTTTCCTTGATCTTCTAGATTTCCATGTCCAGGTTTCTTCCAGGTGGGAACAACGAGAGGGGATGTGAGAGGTGGGTAGAAAATTTTCAGATGGAAGGTGACTTCAAAAGTTAAGGATCTTTATAGTATATAGATAGATATGGTTGAATTGTTCTGATCTCATGTGTTTCTTAATATTGAAATCGTAACCTCTGCTTCATGTCTCCAAAGTTGTGTATTATTTCTTTATCTTTAAGATGCATATGACTGTCGAAATCAATGACGACTGCGGATACTGTAAAATTGTTTTCCCATATTTTAAATTAAACCCTTAAGAAAGGCTAGTCTAATGTTTGTCCAGCAAGCAGCGGCTGCTATATGGCAGTGATCTGGGGAACATATGGCAGGTTCAGATTGTAAAATTGTTCAATCCCCCATACCGCTTGGATGTTGATATAATGACTCAGATTGAAGTTTTCATAGTTTGCACAGAGAGATTGGTTTGCACTTGATACGTTGCCAGGATCGTTTATTCGCTTATGAACGATCCATCATATATATGAACTAGAACTGAACTATGGTTTGGTGCTGCAAAATGCAAATGGTGCCTGCTGCCCTATATCGATCGACTCTTTTCTCGGTGAAGTTGATTACCATCTTCTATGTGCATCTGGTTCGATTGCTTTTCTGTTTTTAGGCAATGCATTCATCCACGCACGCATATATAGCCTTAGCCTGGCAGAGGAGGCTGCCGTGTTGGCGCCCGGCCGGCCGTACGTGCGCGCAGACCGGCGATATGCGTGCACGTACGCAGGCGGGCTAACCCGATCCATCCATCCCATCGGCGACTGCCCGCCATGGGCCGCCGCCGCCTCTCGGCGTCCTCGTTGCCGGATGCGGCTGGCGCCATTCCGGATCCATTCCCTCCCGACCTGCCGTGGCCTTTCGGCCGCCTCGACGCCCTCAGCCAGGACGAGCTCCGGGAGTCCGCCTACGAGATCTTCTTCTCCGCCTGCCGCTCATCCTCAACTACTCCCGCTGGCACGCGCCCATCTGCCGCCGCCGGAGGTCGGGCGGCAGGTGCCGCCGGTGGAGCAAAGAACATGGCGGTGACGAGCCGCCTGAAGCGGGCGCTTGGCTTGCGCGCGAGGAAGGCGAGGCCCATGGCGGGAGCGGGCGGCCGACCCATGCCTTCAGCGGAGATCATGCGGCGCCAGATGGGGGTCTCCGAGCAGACCGACGGCCGCCTCCGGAAGACCCTCTTGCGCTGCCTCGTCGGCCCCCAGATGTCCAAGAAGGTGGAATCTCTTCTACTTCCCTTGGAGCTCCTCCGCCACCTCAAACTCTCCGACTTCTCCGACGCCGGCGAGCACCGCGCGTGGCAGCTCCGCCAGCTCAAGGTCCTCGAGGCGGGGCTCGTCTCGCACCCCTCCGTGCCGCTCGACCGCGGCAACCCAGCGGCGTCCTCGCTCCGGGAGCTGCAGACGAGGCCCCTGCCCCTCGACGTGCGCGCCCTGTCGGCCGTCGCGATGCCGCTGTCCTGGCGGTCAGTGGATTCCTGCCGCTGGGCCGACGGCTACCCCCTCAACGTGCACCTCTACCTGTGCCTCCTCCGCGCCGTCTTCGACGCCCGGGACGAGACGGCGGTGCTGGACGAGGTTGACGAGCTGCTGGAGCTGATCAGGAAGACGTGGAACGTGCTGGGGCTCAACAGGATGGTCCACGACATCTGCTTCACCTGGCTGCTCTTGGACAAGTACGTGGCCACCGGGCAGGTGGAGCCGGATCTGCTGCGCGCGGTCCTGACGATGCTCGAGCAAGTCAGCCACGACGCCGAGAAGCAGCAGGACGGCCTGCTGATGGAGCCATGGCACCTCAGGATCTTTGCGGCGACGCTGGCGTCCATGCATTCGTGGGCGCAAGGCAAGCTGCTGGATTACCACGAGGCGTTTGGTGTTGGTGACCAAGCAGCAGCAGCTGCCGCCGCAGGTTCCGATATGGAGAAGGTCGTGTCGCTCGCTGTCTTAGTGGCGAAGATGCGAGGGGCGCTCGTCGTGGACGGCGATCCGCTGCTTTCAGCTGGAGCTGGAGCTGGAGCTGGAGCATCATCATTGTCTTCAGCTGCTGGTGAGCAGGTGGTGGAGCGGTATATCAAGTCGTCGGTGAGGCGTGCTTTCACCAGGGTACGCCGCCGGGACTCTTGTTTATTTCTACTACTAGTAGTGTAGTATGTGCCTAGCTAAGCTATATCCATCTGCTGCTGCCTCACCTCTTAATTAAAATCAGACTACAATCTACTGTCTATTATTCATACTAATCTTGCATTGGCCAACAACCGATCGAACGGATCGATGAAAAAGAAATAATAGACTTTGCTTATGACTTTTTTCGATTTCGGTTATCATCTGATTGAATTTGCTTTAAGAACTAATATGCATGGGGTGCAGCTGCACGAGACCGGCACCGCCGGGCAGATGGACAGCATGATCGTGGAGGTGGAGGAGGACCCTTGCGAGACCCTGATGTATGTGGCGGCGCAGACCAAGGAGCTGGCGAGGTTGGAGAAAGAGGTGTACAGCCGCGTACTCCGGCAGTGGCACCCGTGCCCGGCGGCCGTGGCCGCCGCCACCCTCCATGGCTGCTTCGGCGCTCTCATGGAGCGGCACGTCTCCAGGATTATGGCCTGCGGCCTGAGCAGCGAGGCTGTGCGCGTCCTGCAGGCGGTCTCTAAGCTGGACAAGTCCCTTGTACAGATGGCCGCCGAGGACGCCCGGCAGACGACGGAGATAGCCGCCGCCATGGCCCCCTACGACGTGGACGCCACCATCTCGGGCCTGGTCAAGGGCTGGATGGACGAGCGGCTGACCATGGGGGCGGAGTGCGTGAGGAGGGCCCGAGACTCGGAGAGCTGGAACCCCAGGTCCAAGGCCGAGCCGTACGCGCAATCCGCGGTGGACCTGATGAAGCTGGCCAAGGTCACAGTGGATGAGCTGCTGGAGATGCTGCACACTAATATGGGGTGCAGAGAGGAGCTGCTGCAGCGCCTGGTCGACGGCATCGATCACCTGGTCCACCAGTACGCGCTGCTGCTCGTGGCCTCGTGCGGTACGACGACGTTGTTGCTTATTGCTGCTGCTGCTGCTGCTTCTTATTCTTCTCTTCCTAGATCGATCTATCTCCTCCGTCGGATGTATCCGAATCCCAATATATAATTATAATCCTCCATGCAGCAGGGTCGTCCAAGGAGAGCTACATCCCTCCGCTGCCGCCGTTGACGCGGTGCAACCAGGACTCGAAGCTCTTGCAGTTCTGGAGGAGGGCGGCTCCGCCGTGCCAGGTCGGCGCCGACCCCGACAGCTGCGGCGGAGTCGTCGACATCGCCAAGCCCAGGTCAAGGGGGGACCAGCAGCAGCAGCAGCAGCAGCAGCAGGCGGTGCGCCCCGCCACCAGCCGCGGCACGCAGCGCCTCTACGTCCGTCTCAACACCCTCCACTACCTGCTCGCCGTCCTCCAGTCCATCGACAGGGCCCTCTCCTCGCAATCGCACTCGCAGTCGCAGCGGCATCGCCGCGCCCGGAGCTCCGCCTTCGACCACGCCCGCCCCGCCCTCAACGCAGCCTGCCACCACGTGTCCGAGCTCTCTGCCTGCCGCCTCGTCTTCCTCGACTCTGCCCACGTCCTCCACCGGGCGCTCTACCAGGGGGGAGTCTCCGACGCCCGCATGCGGCCCGCGCTGCGCGTCCTCAAGCAGAGCCTCGCGTTCCTCGCCGGCGTCCTCAGCGAGCGGGCGCAGCCGCTGGCGGTGCGCGAGGTGATGAAGGCCTCCGTGGAGGCCTTCCTAACGGTGGTCCTCGCCGGCGGCAGCGGCCGGGCCTTCAGCCGCGCGGATTATGGGGCTGTGGCGGACGACTTTGCGAGCTTGAAGCGCCTGTTCCGCAGCTTCGGGGTGCCGGAGGAGGCGGTCGAGAGGGAGGCGGCACAGGCGGAAGGGGTGCTGGCGCTCATGGCTCTGTCCACGGAGAAGCTCATCGACGAGTTCCTCGTCAGCCACTACGCCTCGACTCCGACAGCGCCTGCAGATGATGAGCTGCCGATGGCGGTGCCACCCACGACGAGGCGTTGGAGCCGCTCCGACGCCAACACCCTTCTCCGCGTGCTGTGCTACCGGGACGACGAGGCAGCGAGCAGATTCTTGAAGAAAGTCTTCGATCTGCCCAAGAGAAGGTAGCCGTGCATGCCTAATTCATATATAGGATCCAATCCAGTCGGAGGTGTATGACTCAGGCGATCGAGTACATAGGTGAGGTAAGCCACGGCCCACGGGTGGGAGAGGAAAGCACCGTCTATGCATCGATCGCAGACGGCCCCTGTATATATTATATATCACGGAATACATCAGCATTCGTGCATTTATTTTCTAGTGCCCTCGCGCGCGCACATCCGTATTTTGCTTCTTGATTGTTTCGCTAACTAGTGCTTCCTCCTCATCTCGGCGGCGGGCGCGGAGCACGCGGAGGGGATGAGGAAGTAGCTGCGGCGGCGCTTGAGCTCCGAGTCCGGCGACAGGATGACGATCTTGTGAGTGGCGCCGGCCGACCAGGCGTCGGTGAGCGCGTGGTTGGGGTGCGCACGAAGAGGCCGCGGGGGCAAAGCTGGCAAATAGATGGGGAGGTGCGGCCGGAGCCGGATGGAGCCGTGGCTTCGCCTCCTCTTTGGAAGCCGAAAAGGGCTTCACCTGCACCTCCTGGGGTGGAGCCGCTGTGTCTGCAGCCCTTTGGTAGGGCTCCAGCGGAGCTGGTTTTGGAGCCGCTCTTAGTTATGTCAAACAGGGTGTATGTACTTCCTCCTTCCCTAAAAGAACTGGTATAGATGCACGTGCCGCATATTTAAAAATATCACATATTTAAAGAATAATTATATTTAAAAATAACATGAGACTCAAAAATGATATAACAAAGCAAAATTGGATTACATTGAATGACTGCTAAAACAACTAAATTATTATTAAAACATAATTCACTCCATTCTAAATCTAATATAATCCAGGTTCTCTTATGAAGTTTCTTTGGTTTTAATTCCTAGAAAATTCTCACGACACCTTCTGTACTCATACACATTTCAATGCAAATTTATGGCCTTCAGCACCCAAGACTGGTACTTCATGGAACTTCTTTAGCTCTTCAGCTCTAGCGACAACTGCACATTTGATGCCATCACGAAAAACATGATATGTATGTATGCCAACTCTGACATCTGCAATAGAAAAATACAGTCGCAGTGTTGCAGATGCCATAAACTAAACTTAATTGTGAAATGTAATTGTGAAATGTTCTGCCATAATCTAAACTTATGTGTAAAGGTTTCATAAAAGAAGGGCAGTGCTGTCTTTCCAGCTCGCAAGATATAATTTAAGTTCAGGGTCTTCAGACAAACAGATGATTACATGATTATATAATGAATGTACAGAATCACGAACCATAAGTTTGTTTCGGGCTTCTTCTTTTTTTAAAAAAAAGGAGATTGAGAGGGACTTTGTAACCTATCAATGGACCTTTTTAGGGTGAACTGAAGAAAGATGGATGTTGGAGACTTGGAGGGTGGCACGGCTTAGGATATGCGGCCATAACAAGCTAACCACTAGCCTCCCACTCACCCAACATCAGGGCAGGGCCCTTCCCTCTTTGATGACAAGGAAGCATCAAGGATATGCTATGATATCATAAAGAGATTATTATGAAAAATGATTATTTTCAAGACATTTTAATCACATGTACCATGTCAGAAAATGAATTGATACCATGAATTAGAAGCTCGTAATTGAAGCATGCATGGATGTCAGCAATCAGTTTCCTTCAAAAGGGAAAGCATGCATAAAGAGAGGATGCAGGTATCTGCTTGGCTGTGAGATGAGTCCATCCAATGATGATGAGGATTTGCTGGCACTACCGGAAACCGGTAATTCGCCGTGTGCCAAAGTGTTCGCCGTGAGCGAAAACACGCACACACGGCGAAACATGTGTTTATCGTGTGTCGCTCCAACAACACACGTCGCACAAGAGCCACACGGCGAAAGATGGATTTGCCGTGAGCCGCCTCGAGGGCACACTGCGAAATCCATCTTTGCCGTGCGCCACAAGCACACTCATGGCGATGTTGGCGCCACGTGTGCCATCCGCCCACAGACATTAACGGCCGCACAATCATTGAACATTTTTGTAATGATGACTTGATCCCCGCGAAAAACTGGTGAATACATCACATTCATTGAACATTTTTGTAATGATGACTTTATCCATCGTCTTTATATGCAGGATTTTTACAGGTGCGAGGAGGGGTACGAGGAGCGGGCGGCGATTGTGGCTCACAATCGATGCCACAAACTCGTGAAGGACATGCACTATGAGGCGCAAGTCCAGTGCGTCATCAACTTCAGTGCACTTTTCCTTAAGCAGAAGATCAAAAAGCCTGAGGCAAGATATTTGAAGCTGACCCGAGAGCAATACTTGCAGGTAACTTTAAATTTATTATGAGATTAAATACATCGCTAAATATCTCTCTTCTTACATGTCATGCATTTGCTCACGTGTAGGTGCCTGCGCGGTGGTGCCGTAACGATACCGTGTGCTTGGAACACATAGTGGACAAGTGGTTCGACCCCGAGTGGTAGGAGAAGCACGACGCTAGCTGGCAGCGTCGACTGCTGATGCCAGGTACAGCACACCATCAGAGCAGCCTCAACAACGATGAGTACAAGGCTAGATGTGTACACAGATTCATTTTGTTATTCTAACGTTCAATTCAATATAATTTGTAATCAACTTGTTCCTGTTTCGCAGTTGTCATCACATGAAGGCCAGGAGTGCACCCGGTTCATGGGATGGATTATGGCCCGCAAGAGCAAGGCGATATCCAACGTCACCTATAACCCTGACGACCCGCCCTCGGCGTACAGCAACCCAACCGTGGACGGTCGTATCCAGTCGTAACAGAGATGGGAAGGCAGGTTCGTGGGCCAAACGGGGATCCGAGGACCTAGCCCCTAGATGGAGAAGTCATTATGAGGGCGGGAGGAGGCAAGAAGCATGGGCGTTACTATATCGGTGACGGCCTTGTAGATACGGCCAGCACTCCCATTCTCTCCAGATTCAAGCGAGGAGCACGAGCAGTAGCCCAGCCATACGCTCACGCCTGTTTGCGTCACAGCTCCAAGTGCAGCAACTTCATATTATTTCTGATTTATTCATCGTTCGTTCAGTTTGTACATATGTTTGCTTTGCATTATAACATTGTGATGAAATATTGTAGGCCCAAATGCAAGCGCAACAGCAGGCCTATGAGGCAGCACTGGCTGAAGAGAGGAGGATACGACAAGAGAACGAGGCGAAGCAGACGTCCGAGATGGCCCAGATATACAACTTCATTCGAGGTCTCTCTGTCCAAATGGGTAATCCAATCCCACCGATGCCATTCCCTGTGGCTCCTGCTCCTAGTACTACTCCTCCGGTGAGAAAATCGACAAACTTGTAGTTTCATTTGAAGTCTAAGATACTTAGAAACTTTAGACTTAGAGATTATAACTAAGATTATAAGTTGAGAACTTAATTTGCATCTCACATGCAATCTACTCTCTTTTGTTGCAGAATCAATCGGCGGCATCGAATACGCTCGAAATGTCGCAGGCCATCTCACCGACGTTCCCCCCCGATCCAGTTGTTGCCACCTCACCCCGGCGCCCCACCTCCGTTCGACGACCCACCTTAGTAATAAACTTGTTTATTTCAGCATTTATGGACTTGTGATCTTCTGGATATGTATTTGCGAACTTTATGGACTTCTGGATGTGTGTTTTGATGTTATTTGTGGCTAGTTGTGATATATAATGCCTGTGATATTTGTTGTGATATATATATGTGATATGTAATGCCTGTGACATATATGTTGTGATGTGGGTCCTTTATATGTCAAAAAAAAAGATTTGTTTGGTCAATTTGCCGTGTGCCGGGGACTAGGCACACGGCAAAGTGACAATTCGGCCATCCTGCAACACGAGTTCGCCGTGTGCCGAGGACTAGGCACATGGCGAACTGTCCATTGTTTGCTGTACACCTGGTTATCGGCACACGAAAAAGTGACCATTGTTAGGTCCACCTTGTAAGGTTAAATCGAATCGATTCACCGTCAGTCGCTCTCGGATATGAGCACCTTAGTCACTGCGTCGCAGCGTAGTGTTGTGATGAAAAGATAGTTATACTTATGTTGATGAACACATGATTTATTACTTATTGTTCCACTATGTTTGCTCTAGATTTGGTTATGCAAATATTAGACTATGTTAATTTATAATAGAACTTGGGCTAAAATAAGGAAAGTGAGGAATAACTTTAGTCGCTGTTTTCTGCAAAATAACCACCAGCCAAAAGCCTTGCATGTCTAGATATGTGGGCTAAGTTATACCCACTGGTCGGGTAAGCCTTGCTGAGTATTAGTATACTCAGGATTTGTTGCCACAATTATTTCAGGACACGCAGACATAGACTTCTGTCCCTGCTGCGCCAAGTTCATCCGCCGGGATGCAGAGGGATAGGAGGTTGTGGAGCCAGACGTTTAGTTAGGGATCTCCCTAGGGCACACTTTTGTTAGATGTAGGCCCTCTTCCCTCTAGTTGAATCCGGATTTCAGTAATGCAAAGTTTGTAAATTATATATTTATTCCCTCTTGGTTTGTAAAACTTAAAGTAAAGTATTATGTATATTTGTTGTTTTTTCAAATATGTGACGTGCTTGTACCATCTGCGCTAACCTCCGCGTGGGACTATCGGTGATATTTCGATCGGGACGTGGGTTGAGAAAGGATCACCAAATTAAGCCGTTAAGTTAATGAGCCCGATGTGTTCAAATGACGGCCATTACGCTTAATTAGAGTTTTAATTTGGCGGTTCCGTCACAGCTGGTATCAGAGCCGAAACGCACCGAGGGTGGTACGTGCATGACTAGTTTCAAAGTTTTTTAAAAGTATAAAAATTGTTATTAGAAAGAACGTAGGGCGAGCATGCATCTCATTTTATAGTGTTTTTGAGATTTTTCCATAGAAGTTGATGGGGGTGAGTTTAGGGTCTTAAGGACCTTTGTAGGTGACGTTCGGGTCGTAAGGTTGTATGGGCGCGGCGCGAATGGGTTGTGAAAGCGTGTCGGTCGGACCGGAGAACACCGTTAGGCAGTCCAAATGTGTTGCACGGACGGTCCGGTCCTGGCAAGCGGACCGTCCGCCGGACATTAAAGAAAATTTCCCAGAACCATTTGAAACTGGGTTGGGTTGACATTATGTACAGCGGACGGTCCGCAGAGTCTCAGCGGACAGTCCGGTTAGCCGGATTTTTGGTAAAGCGGACGGTCCGCCCATGTACTGCGGACGGTCAGCCATACCGTTTTCGGCTGGACCAGGGCAGCTCGGTCAGACCAACTGGTTGCACCGATGGATCGCCTGACCCCGCCTACAAGTATCATTCAGAATTGTTTTGAAGCCCTACATTCTGCATTGTGCCATGACTAGCAAGGATTAGTTGCTATCGGTTTTGTCTTAATTTATCTGGATGATGGAACTAACCTCGTCATGTTGAATGCAGAATGGGAGAACCACCGAACCCTCCTGAGTTGGCCCAGGCCATTGCGGCCATGCTCACCGGGCGCGATGAGCAGACGGCACTCCTCCGTGAGCTCGTGCAGCAGGGCAGAGCGCCGCGGCCTGAGCCTCACCACCAGCCACCAGTTCCTGGGTACCAGGAGTTCCTGGGGACCCAGCCGCCGCTATTTCACAAGGCCGACGAGCCGTTGGAGGCCGATAGCTGGCTTAAGACCATAGAGTCCAAGTTCACGTTGTACCCCTACAATGACAATGACAAGGCGTCATATGCAGCACAACAGCTCAGGGTCCCGCACGCACGTGGTGGGACAACCACGTGGCTATGTTTCCTGCTGGCACTTGGTTTTCTTGGAATGAGTTCAAGGAAGCTTTCAGAGCACACCATATTCCTGCAGGGGTCATTCGCAGGAAGCTCACCGAGTTCCTGGCCCTAAAGCAGGGTAACAACAATGTGATGCAGTATGCCCAGAACTTCAACACACTCTCACAGTACGCCGGTTATCATGTGGATACTGATGAAAAGAAGCAGGCGTGTTTAAGGCAGGGGCTTAGCAGCAAGCTCCAGGATCGCCTGGCGATGTTCAAGTTCAACACTTTTAGTGAGCTAGTCAATGGGGCTATTGTTCAGGAGGATGCCCATCTAGCTCATAAAGCAGAAAAGAAGAGAAAGTCACCGGCTGTGGGGTCTTCTAGCAGTGCTCCTCAGAGGTTCCACCTGATGCAGTCGGGCCCCACAGCGAGCTCCTTTTCAGCACCAGCCACAGCAGCAGTGGGGTTATCGGGCGCCTCAGTACACTCAGCCACAGGGGACAGATAGGCCTCCTGCTCCTCAGCAGAATGAGCAGAAGGTCTGGGTGCAGCAGCCGGGGGTACGCCCCAATTTGTTCCCTTGTTACAACTGTGGGCAATCGGGACACTTCGCCTGTAACTGCCCAATGCCACCTAAGCAAGGTCAGCAATCAAGCCAGCAAAACCAAAAGCAGCAAGTGGCTCACTTCAAGCCAGGGCAGGTGCACTATACTACCTTCGAGGCCATCCCTGAGGGAGCACCAGTGATGTCGGGTACGTTCTCTATTAACGGACACCCCGTTACTGTACTATTTGATTCTGGGGCGTCTCACACATTTGTTAGCAAGGAATGTGTAAGCAGATTGGGATTAGAAGTGGAGAGCATATCCAGGCCATATAATATTCACTCACCCGGGGGGCACTTGATTACTAATCAACTTGTTAGACAAGTACCCTTGCAGTTACAGGGAAGGATTTTTGCCACCCAGCTTATAGTGTTGCCATCCTAGAAGATAGATATTATTCTTGGCATGAATTGGATGGGAGTTCACAGAGTCATTCTTGACACTGTTTCTCGATCTGTGCACATCAACTCTCCTATTCATGGTTCGATGATCTTGAGTCTTATGAGCTCCGCCCCGTTGGTCCATGCGGTGCACCACGCCGAGGGCAAGAAGCTAGAGGATATACCAGTGGTATGTGAATACCCGGATGTTTTTCTGGATGAATTGCCGGGCATGCCACCTGACCGTGCTGTGGAGTTTGCTATTGAACTGCAACCGGGCACGGCGCCAATCTCCAGGAGGCCATATCGGATGCCACCTAATGAATTAGCAGAATTAAAGAAACAATTACAGGAATTGCTTGATAAGGGCTATATCCGTCCTAGCACGTCACCTTGGGGCTGTCCTGCACTCTTTGTGAAAAAGAAAGATGAAAGCCTCAGGTTGTGTGTGGACTATAGACTTCTGAATGCCGTCACAATCAAGAATAAGTATCCACTTCCCCGGGTTGATATTCTGTTTGATCAGCTATTCGGGGCCAAAGTATTTTCCAAGATTGATCTCCGCTCTGGCTATTATCAGATAAAGATTAGAGCTGAAGATATTCCCAAAACGGCTTTTTCCACCAGATACGGACTTTTTGAATATCTGGTCATGTCTTTCGGGCTAACCAATGCCCCTGCACATTTCATGTATCTCATGAACTCGGTGTTCATGCCCGAGCTAGACAAAGTTCATCGTGATTTTCATTGATGACATCCTGATATTTACCAAGAATGAAGAAGAACATGCAGAACATCTCCGCATTGTGCTTCAGCGCTTGCGGGAGCACAAGCTGTACGCCAAATTCAGTAAATGTGATTTCTGGCTCACGGAAGTCTAGTTCTTGGGCCACATCATCTCAGACAAGGGGATTTCTATTGATCCTAGCAAGATTCAGGATGTCCTGAATTGGAAGACTCCAGAGTCTGTTTCAGAGATCCGGAGTTTCCTTGGGCTAGCAGGCTATTATCGCCGGTTTGTTTCGGAGTTCTCTAAAATTGCTAGGCCCATGATTGAGTTACTCAAGAAAGGGGTGAGGTTTAGTTGGGACGACAAATGTGAGCAGGCTTTCCAGACTTTGAGAAAGCTTCTGACGTCTGCCCCTGTCCTTGCTCAGCCAGATATTAACCGGCCTTTTGATGTGTATTGTGATGCATCAGGTACGGGTCTCGGCTGTGTTCTCATCCCTGTTTGTCTTCGCCGGATATTAATTCGGCCATTAATGCTTGCTGTAATGCACCAGGTATGGGCCTAGGCTGCGTCCTTATGCAGGATCAGCGCGTGATTGCCTATGCCTCCAGAGCCCTCAAACGGCATGAAGAGAATTATGCTACTCATGATCTGGAATTAACAGCAGTGGTGCATGCATTAAAGATCTGGCGCCATTACCTTCTGGGCAATCCAGTGCATATATACTCAGACCACAAGAGTCTCAAGTATATTTTTACCCAGAGCGAGCTAAATTTGCGCCAGAGACGGTGGTTAGAATTGATTAAAGACTATGATTTGGAGATTCATTATCACCCGGGCAAGGCTAACGTTGTAGCCGATGCCTTAAGCCGCAAAGCAAGTTGTAGTTGCGTGTCCGCTATAGTTCTGCATGAAACCTTGTGTCAAGGGATGGAGAAGATGAACTTGACTATTGTGTCTGAGGGCACACTTGCTAATATCACCCTCACACCTACACTTCGAGATCAGATTATTACTACTCAGAAGAATGATGTGGGCATGGATAAGATCAGGCAACGGCTCAGTGAGGATGATCCTCAGGTGCAATGCTTCCATCAAGATAGTGAGGGGGTTCTTTGGTTTAAAGATCGGTTAGTGGTGCCTAAGAACTTTGAGCTCCGGAAACAAATTTTCGATGAGGCTCACCTTTCTAGGTATTCAATTCACCCGGGCAGTAACAAAATGTATCAAGATCTTAGGCAGCGGTTCTGGTGGACCAAGATGAAATACGAGGTCGCTAAATATGTGTCCGAGTGTGATATCTGTCGAAGAGTCAAGGCAAGTCATCTCAAACCTGCTGGTATGCTACAGCCTTTGGATATTCCTTCGTGGAAGTGGGATGATATTAGTATGGACTTCATTGTTGGTTTGCCTCCCACGTCAAAGGGATATAATTCTATTTGGGTTATCGTTGACCGCCTCACTAAGTCCGCTCATTTTCTTCCAGTCAAGACACACTATTCATCTCATCAATATGCAGAGATATATATGGCTCGGATTGTGAGTCTTCATGGGGTACCCAAGACGATTATTTCTGACAGAGGCACACAGTTTGTTGCCCGTTTCTGGGAACAGTTGCATGCATCTCTGGGCACTCAGCTTATTCGCAGCTCAGCCTATCATCCTCAAACCGATGGTCAAACTGAGCGAATCAATCAAATTCTGGAGGATATGCTTAGAGCCTGTGTGCTCTCTTATAGCAAGAAATGGGATGAATGCCTACCTCTAGCAGAATTCTCTTATAACAATAGTTATCAGGAAAGCATCAGAATGGCTCCTTTTGAGGCATTGTATGGGCGGAGGTGTAGAACTCTAGTGAATTGGTCAGAAGCAGGAGAAAGAAGTGTGTTCGGCCCTGAGATGGTCTGTGAGGCAGAAGAACAAGTCCGATTCATACAGGAGAATTTGAAAATAGCCCAGTCTCGACAGAAAAGTTATGCGAACAAGAAACGTCAATCTGTCACATTCCAAGTGGGAGACCATGTATATTTGCGGGTATTTCCAATGAAAGGAGTCCAGCGATTCGGAGTGAAGGGAAAGCTCGCCCCTCGCTATGTTGGGCCTTTTCCTATCATTGAGCGGTGTGGGCCGGTAGCATATCGCCTGGAACTTCCTGCTCAAATATCCGCGGTTCATAATATTTTCCATGTGTCTCAACTCCGGAAATGCCTCCGTGTTCCAGAAAAGGTGATTGATATAGAAAAATTGCAACTGGAGCCCGATCTTGTCTATCCGGAGTACCCAATCAAAATTGTTGATCACAAGACCAGGGTCACTCAGAATCAAACTAGTGACTTCTATAAGGTGCAATGGAGTAATCACTCCGAGCGGGAAGCCACTTGGGAAACGGACGAATTTGTTCAATCTAAATGTCCGGAATTGCTACAAGCCTATCGAGGTACACACCAATTTCTAACTCTCCCTTTAGCCATTCGTTAAATCTCGGGGCGAGATTTCTTTTAGGGGGTAGGATTGTAACGCCTGCCTCACGGACAGTCCGCGCGGGATCCACGGACAGTCCGCCAGGCATCGCCCAGATATTTATCTGGATGGATGTGGGACCCACTCATCATATCTCTCTTCCTCCTCACTCCGTCCAGAGCCGAGCGGAGCTCGTGCGCTCGCCCCGCCGGTTTCCCCTTTCCATCGATCTCCCTCCTCCGGCCACCAAACCTCGATTCGTCGCGCGGGAACCTTCGTCGGCACCTCCTCTACCTTCCCCAAACCCCTAGACCGGCTTCTCCCCGGCCGGAATCGCCCCACCACCGCCGGACACCATTGAAGGTGCTTGAAGCTTGCTCCACCGTCGATCCGCCTCTCCGGTCGTCCTCCACTTGAACCGACTGCGGGAATGGATTCGTGGTGAGTTCCTTGTGCTTCCCGGTCTTTTTTTCCTTCCGTGGTGCGTCGCCGGCGCCGGAGAACGGCCGCCGCCGTCGCCGCCTGGGGGGTGCGGACAGTCCGCCAGTCAGATTAGGTTTCGACCAGAGACGATGTTGTCTCTGGTAGTTTAGCAGAGTTGTCCGCGGACAGTCCGCTATAGGGGAGCGGACGGTCCGCCGTTGAAGCTTGAAGTTTGTCCAGAGACGGTGTCTCTGGTGGGATTCGCAGAATTTAACTGCGGACGGTCTGCCGCTTGGGCGCGGAGTCCGCAGTAGAGTCTAGGATTTTGTCCAGAGACGTTGTCGTCTCTGGTGGATTGAATACGTGAACTGCGGACGGTCCGCCAAGGGGGGCCGGACAGTCCGCAGTAGAGTTTAGAAATTGTTCCAGAGGCGTTATTGTCTCTGGTGGGCTGGCGCAGGTGTACCGCGGACGGTCCGCTAAGGGTGAGCGGACAGTCCGCCGTATAGATTGAAATTTTGTCCAGAGAGGTACTTGGAGCTGGTGGGTCGGTAAAATAGTACGGCGGACGGTCCGCCACTGGAGAGCGGATAGTCCGCAGGGTATTTCAGTTAAAGTAAAGTAGTTACATCTTTGGGTTGCACTCATTTATTTCATATGCATACGTGTAGCATCCGCAGCTGAGGGCGCCGTATTTGAGGTGATCGCGGCACCGCAGGAGCAGCCGACGCAAGCCCAGGAGGAGAGATGTGAGCACCCGGCCCAAGGCCCGTCTGACCCCAGTTCTGTGCAGCAGCCCGAAGGCAAGCCCCGGTGCACATCTTATTAATTTTAAATTATGACACCTATATATGTATTTATTGCTTACGTATTACGTATAGGAGTTGTTTGAAACCCTAGTTGCATGAACCCTAGGTGTCCTTGAGTTGTACTAGTATGTATAGAACAGTAGAAATGCTATGCTAGATAGGGTTCGGTAGAAGTCGAGTAATTCTTGGTTACTCGTGAGATATAGGATGGTTTTATGTTTCCAGATATGAGTACTAATTTTGGATGAAAGTCTTGGAATGAAAGAAAGAATAGAATCTGAGACCGGGCGGGAGAAGTGTAGTTCTGCCTGTGTCGGTTAAGGACCGAGCCGTTGTTGGTCCTGCTGATCATGTTTGAACTGTACTAACCGAATGCCGGGAGTATGAGGTAGTCGAAACCGGTAAGCCGAGTACTGCCTTACTTCGAAAGTACAAAACTTCTACCCACCCCTTAGGGTGAGTCGAGTGGCCGCAGAGAATCGGGATGCATATGTTTACTTTTGGTGGTCTCTTGTAGGGCTCGGCTGACTATATGCAGGTGGGGCGGTTCTGTAGTTCGAGGCAGGGAGGAGAATGGTTGGCATGTATAGTCCGACGGGGCAAATACGTGCCGTGTTGGTTAGGTCCACCTTGCAAGGTTAAATCGAATCGATTCGCCGTCAGTCGCTCTCGGATATGAGCACCTTGGTCACTGCGTCGCAGCGTAGTGTTGTGATGAAAAGATGGTTATACTTATGTTGATGAACACATGATTTATTACTTATTGTTCCACTATGTTTGCTCTAGATTTGGTTATGCAAATATTAGACTATGTTAATTTATAATAGAACTTGGGCTAAAATAAGGAAAGTGAGGAATAACTTTAGTCGTTGTTTTCTGCAAAATAACTACTAGCCAAAAGCCTTGTATGTCTAGATATGTGGGTTAAGTTATACCCACTGGTCGGGTAAGCCTTGCTGAGTATTAGTACACTCAGGGTTTGTTGCCACAATTATTTCAGGGCACGCAGACGTAGACTTCTGTCCCTGTTGCGCCAAGTTCATCCGCCGGGATGCAGAGGGGTGGGAGGTTGTGGAGCCAGACGTTTAGTTAGGGATCTCCCTAGGGCACACTTTTGTTAGATGTAGGCTCTCTTCCCTCTAGTTGAATCCGGATTTCAGTAATGCAAAGTTTGTAAATTATATATTTATTCCCTCTTGGTTTGTAAAACTTAAAGTAAAGTATTATGTATATTTGTTGTTTTTTCAAATATGTGTCGTGCTTGTACCATCTGCGCCCACCTTCGTGTGGGACTATCGGTGATGTTTCGATCGGGACGTGGGTTGTGAAAGGATCGCCAAATTAAGCCGTTAAGTTAATGAGCTCGATGTGTTCAAATGACGGTTATTACGCTTAATTAGAGTTTTAATTTGGCGGTTCCGTCACACCCACCGCTGCCGCCCACACGCCTCCTGCATGCATGAGGCATCCCAAGGGAAGGGAAAGGGATCGGATCAGCTGAGAAGAAATTAAGACAGGAGCGAGAGACGATGATTCAGATCGGTATTACTACATATGGTCGTGTTTGGTTTACACCATGCATAGAGTGATTCAGATCGGTATTTCTACGAATGCATCTAAACCCTAAACCCTAAATGAAGTTTATTTGCGAAATTTTTTCTTAAATGGATGTAACTTTTCGAGACGAATCTAATGAGCCAAGTTTTATCATGATTAGCTACAGTGATGCTACAGTAACCGCGTCTAATCATCCATGCTCGTACAGCCAAAGGCCTCATTAGCTACAGTACTGCTACAACACCATAGTTTTAGAGGTGATTCGATAATTAGACTTCATTTAGTACCTCTAATTAGTGATCAAAGTTACGAAAAGTTTTCATGAAAACTTTTTCACCCCTAACTAAACATAGCCTATATTAGCCAGTAGTGAACAACATATCACTGATGCATCGCACTGACTCACCGATGGTTGAGAGCTTGTGGTCCTCCACCCACGATTGCAGCGACGTGCTCATCCGCTCCATCTTGGGCGATTCCATGGGGATAGGATTTTGCTAGCAAGCCGAGAGCCCGAGACTCCATGTGTTGTTGGATTTGGGTGGAATGGATGAGGTGGGTGGGATACTGGGATCAGCAGACAAGACTGCAGGAGAGTTTGCCCGAGTACTCTTTTTTATAGTGAAACTAGTGCCTTGCGCGCGCCTTGGCGCGCGTAATTTATTTATTTGTTTTCGTTTGGCAATATAAGTTTATATAGAGATTTGTAGTAGATGTATAGACAAATGGATATACATAGATAGAAATATGATATTTATTTTTAAAGCAAAGTATGCAAAAAAATAGTAGCTGAAATCCGACGTCTCAATCTCGCCGTCGAAGGCGGCCGGGAGCGGTCCTGGGGCATCTCCTCACCATGCAATGCGCGGCTATCACGCCCGACCTGCGGCACCGCAGCGTACCGGAGCGAGGCCGGGTCGCCCGCCGGTGACGGCATGAACTCGCCGCACCCATCGAGGGCGTGCCCGGCGGCCCGCCCAAACTCGCCGCGTGGCTCTCCAGCCTAGCTTCACTGCCGTCATTGCAGTAGAGCACACACCCATTCGGAGGCCACCAAAATTACCGGTCGAGAGTTCTAGATTCAGATATTTTGTAGTGACCGAATGGATAGCTGACGCGTGGACCATTCGTGTCTCAAGGCCTCAAAGATAACGATGGCACGGCCAATCACATGCCCTGCCAATTTAGGATCGAATAGTAGGAATCTTTTTTTACTGGCGTGGCCAGTCTGCCGTTGCGCCGACCTTCGGGGCATTCACATATAGAAATTAGGGCCGTGATTAGATTCAAAAATTTTATCCCAAAAACGTCACATCGAATATTTGAGCACAGGCATGGAATACTAAATAAAATCTATTTACAAAACTTTTTACACGGATAGGTTGTAAATCGCGAGACGAATCTAATGAGCTACTTAATCTATGATCTGCAACAGTGATACTACAGTAACTGTTCACTAATTATGAGTTAATTATGAATTAAGTATGCTCATTAGATTCGTCTTGTGATTTACAACCCATTCGTGCAAAAGGTTTTGTAAATAGATTTTATTTAGTACTCCCAAATAGCAAGATTCCCTTTCATCCGTAGTCATACAGTGGTACTACAGTAACCGCTCACTAATTATGAGTTAATCATGAATTAAGTATGCTCATTAGGTTTGTCTCGTGATTTACAACCCATCCGTGTAAAAGGTTTTGTAAATAGATTTTATTTAGTACTCCGAAATAGCAAGATTTCCTTTCATCCGTAGCCATACAATGGTACTACAGTAATCGTTTACTAATTATTAGTTAACCATGAATTAAGTATTCTCATTAGATTCGTCTCGTGATTTACAACCCGTCTCGTGATTTGCAACACATCCGTGCAAAAAGTTTGTAAATTGATTTTATTTAGTACTCCGAAATATCAAAATTCTCTTTCATCCGTAGCCATACAGTGGTACTAAAGTAACTGATCACTAATTATGAGTTAATCATGAATTAAGTATGCTTATTAGGTTCGTCTCGTGATTTACAACCCGGCCTGTATAAGGTTTTGTAAATAGATTTTATTTTGTACTCCGAAATAGCAAGATTCCCTTTCATCCGTAGCCATACAGTGATACTACAATAACCGTTCACTAATTATGAGTTGATCATGAAGTAAGTATGCTCATTAGTTTCGTCTCGTGATTTGCAACCCATCCATACCAAAGGTTTTGTAAATAAATATTATTTAGTACTCCGAAATAGTAAGATTTCCTTTCATCCGTAGCCATACAATGGTACTACAGTAATCGTTCACTAATGATTCGTCTCGTGATTTACAACCCGTCTCGTGATTTACAAGTCATCCGTGCAAAAAGTCTGTAAATAGATTTTATTTAGTACTCCGAAATATCAAAATTCTCTTTCATCCGTAGCCATACAGTGGTACTACAGTAACCGATCACTAAATATGAGTTAATCATGATTTAAGTATGCTTATTAGGTTCGTCTCGTGATTTACAACCCGGCCTGTAAAAGGTTTTGTAAATAGATTTTATTTTGTACTCCGAAATAGCAAGATTCCCTTTCATCCGTAGTCATACAGTGATACTACAATAACCGTTCACTAATTATGAGTTGATCATGAAGTAAGTATGCTCATTAGTTTTGTCTCGTGATTTGTAATCCATCCATACAAAAGGTTTTGTAAATAGATTTTATTTAGTACTCTGAAATAGGAAGATTTCCTTTCATCCGTAACCATCGGATACTACAATAACCGTTCACTAATTATGAGTTGATCATGAAGTAAGTATGCTCATTAGTTTCGTCTCGTGATTTGTAATCCATCCATACAAAAAGTTTTGTAAATAGATTTTATTTAGTACTCTGAAATAGGAAGATTTCCTTTCATCCGTAACCATCGGATCACGATCGGACGGGCGAAATTTTTTTAGCCGACGTGGCTGCCTGAGAGGGCGCGGAGGGTCGGCGCTTTCATATATAGAAATTTGTTCACAGCACAATATAAAAACGTGATTTTGTACAGCACACATCGTCAAATTCGATTTAGTATCCAGCACATCCTGAAAGAGTGTTTTGGCCTGCTACACACCAAACTGAATAAACTAAATATTTTGCAGCTCAAATGACGATGAAAAGATCACTTTATCCTTGAACCCACCTGTCGTATGCATCTCCTTCTTCCCTCCCTCGGTCCCTCCCCTTCCACCATGTCATCCTCCCACGGCCGCCCCGCCCCGTGCTCTGTGCCCTGCCGCCGCCAGGAATAGGAAGGCGTCGGCGAACAGCGCCCGGTGCCCGCCACCGCAGAACGACGCGACGCCGCGGACGGAGGGCCACATGGCGAGGGAGAGCGCGCCAGGTGGCCGGGTCAGCGGCGAGGCCGCGTAGGCCGGAGCACACGCACCCGTCCACGGGGAGGTCCTCGATGGCCGTCGTCGTCTCCGTCCCTGCGGCGGCGGCGGCCGACGCCCCGAGACCACCGCCCACACCGCCGACGGCCATGGACAGGATCGAAATCGAACCCTGGGGCGTTTGCGTGTGTCGTTGTTACGGTTTGAAGCTAGCTAGTGGCTGCTTGCTTGGTTTAAATGGGTTAGTGGCCTGGCAGGGTGAGTGGTCAGATCACGGCCGGAAAAGCGAGGTGTTCCTGCGCCCCGAGGTGGCCCGTGGCTGCGCTCAGAGAGGTGGCCCGTGGCGGCGCAGACCGGTGCAAGACCGCCGCGGGCGGGGTACGGGGCGGGGCGGCCGCGCGAGGACGACATGGCGCGGTGGAAGGGAGGGACCGAGGGAGGGAGGGAGGGAGGAAGGAAGGAGATGCGGATGACAGGTGGGTATAAGGGTAAAGTGGTCTTTTCATCATCCGTTGAGCTGTAAAATATTTAGTTTATTTAGTATGGTGTGCAGCAGACCAAAACACTCCAAGTCAGCTGCAAGTAGGAAGAGAAAGGCTGCAGGAACAACCTCCAAGGATGGAGATCAAGAACCTGCAAAGAACTCGAAGCCAAGAAAGGGAGCAGCAACAAAGAAGTCCTAATGAAAGGGAGCAACAGCTAACAACATGTAGTGCTGGATTTTTGTTGTCAGTGTGGTGAAACTTGTGATTTTGTTTGCTAGATGATGCAATGATATGGTTAAACTTGGGTGGTTAAACCGGTGATTTTTTTTTGCTGAATGATGCAATGATAATATGATATGGTTATACTTAGATGCTTAAACCTGTGATTTTTTGTGCTGAATGATATGTCCATGACACATCTCTGAACCTGAATGGCCACAGTGCTGAACCTGAATGTGGTCTGAACATGGCATGGAGGTGGCCTGAACCTGCACGTCCTGAACCTGCATGGCGATTCTTTTTTAAATGTGGCCAAAATTGATCTGTAGTAATATATCGGGGGGTGATTTGCAATTATAACAACGGACAACACTCAGTTTCCTATGTTTATGGACTTAAGTGACACCAAAACAGAGATTATGAACTTAATTAGTCGTTTTGAGAGTTTATGGACTGGGGTGACACACCCCCACAACTATAAGTATCGGATATGCACTTTGCTGTAAAAAAAATCTATTGAGCAATATGTTGTTTATTCTTGTTTATCAACAACTTAAATTCAGCAACATTATTACCATGTTTCAGACTAATAAGTTCTGTTCCATCGGGATGTTTCTGGATTTGCAAAGCTACTTAGAGAAATTATGCTTCGATCAAATTTACGCTTCTCATTAGAGTCCTCTTGCCCCCTCCGTCCCTGATCACCTATCCTCATCCACCTCGGGTTTCAGCATTATACGCTCCATCTGAGTTGATTTTCATTTCATCTTGCTTTGGTTTGCACCATGAATACTTGATGTCAATAAAAACTATTGTTTTCAACATTTCTTGAAAACTCGATGTCCATAAAAGTTAATATGGTATTGCATTGAATATGCTGGTGCCGCACATGCCTTTTCATGAATATAAAATTCTTATTTGTCATAATTTTTATGAACACATGCGCGCCGCATGTGCTCTACTAGTAGAAAATAGGAAGGTACATAGCTGTTCAACGAGATGTAAGCAACACCAATCAAGAATGGCCTCCAAGCCTTCCTGGCAGCAACACCAACCCAGAACCAAAGTACAAACGGAATTTATATTAGAACTGCATATGTGGTTTGATTTACTTTAGATTCTTTTAGAAACAAAAACCTAATTTCCTGTTGCATATTTAACAGTCTATCAACCAATTAACGGGGAATAAGAACCTATTGGATGGGTGACAGGTTCTGCCACCTCAGCGCCATGTCACATGTTGCCCGTTAGGGATGGTAGACATCTATTTATGCTAAATTTTAGATGAATCATTTGATTTACTAAATATAAATAAAAAATAAAAAAATCAGCTAATGCCATACCTGCAGTTCGGGTGGGCCACCGGCCCACAAGATTATGCCACGTCCGGCAGCCCATGAAGAAGCACTGGAACTTTCTTCTCCCGAAAGATTCCTTCCTCTTCTTCCTCTGTCCCCTCTCGATGCGCATGCGGATGCGGGCGCCATCCCAACGAAGATGAAGCCCACCACCAGCGCTGCGACCCCGCGGGGCCCGACGCCTTCGTCCGCCGCCGCCAGGCGCCAGCGGAAGGCGCCATTGCCGCTGGGCGACGTCACCAACCTGCTCCTCCCCGGGCCCCCGACCCCAATCCAACCCAGGAGAACTGGCGGCCGACCCGCGCCTTCCGACGCCTCCGCATCCTCTTCCACCTGCTCCTCCACGGCCTCCGCCACGCCCAAGCCGTCCCCCGCCTCCGGTTAGTCATCGCCCCTCGTTTCCAGCACAGTCTCTCTCGGCCATCGGTGGTTTGCGCTTTGGGGTGGTTTGTGATTTGTAGTAACCTCGGCTCTGGATTCGCTGCAGCACTTGATAATGAGCACAGTGTCGTTGCATCGCCAGCCATCTCCACGGTTTACGCCAGCCGCAGCAGGGCTCCCGAGGCTCCAAGGACGACGACGAACCCCACCGGCACCAAGGGCAAGGAACCCGTTGCTGCTTCTGCTGCTGGAACATCGACCTGCCCCCCTCTTGGAAAACCTACGACCAGGTGAATCTACTCACTTACACTTCCTCTGGGCCAACGATTGTGTCATTCGGATACTACGTTTCACTTGTGGGTATGCCAAATTGGCTCTGGGGTTTGTACCCACCATCGGTCTCTAGTTTGTGCGGAACCCTGATAAGACTGAGGAATGCAGGTTCCCACTTGTCTGTTCCAACACAAATTAAATTTTATTTGCAAAGGCCAGAATAATATCACAATCAATAAATCACCACCCATCATTAGATTTTTAACATGGTGGTTTTCCCAGTATGATTATCCCATACACATGCTGCATAGCTTGCTGCATTGTCTCATTAACAATCTGTGCACCCACACATGTACATACCAAGATTTGAACCTCTTAGCATTCCAGACCGATTACAATCTTTCTGCTTGGATCTTCCATATGTTGATTGCTTGCATGTGTGATGCAGTTAAAATCGTTTCTGCTAAGTCTCACATTTGGAGAGATTAATGTCACAACATCATATAATGTTTATCTTTGTCAGCGTCAAGGGATTCAGGACTTTGAGATTTATGTGTTCAACTTTCTAGCCTGTAGGCCATACTTGATGGTTACAGCACGCTCCATTTACAGAAATACTGAATCACATGTTGCATTTAGGAAAACCACTGCGGCTCTGGATACTCGACTCATTTCTTCTTCAGCTCCTTGTCATGAAGCTAATACGGTCACACCCCCGCCCAAACCTTCCTATGCTGCCGGTGAGTGAACCTGCTGGCCTGCTCACCACCCCTCAGTTTCTAGTGGTGCCAGTGGTCACCATTTGGTTGGGATTTGTTAACCGTGATCCTGATTTTCTGCAGCCCTTGAAGTTGAGGAGGAGCGCAGTGTGGTATATGCCAGGCGTAGGGCTCCTGATGCTCAAGGGATGAGGAGGAACCCCACCGGCACCAACAACAGGGGCAAGGAACTTGTTGCTTCTGCTGGAACAGCGAGCTGCCCCCTTCTTGGAAAAGCTACAAGCAGGTGAGTTTATCTAGTGATCTGTTGGGCTCCTATAAAATGTCACTTGCACTTCTGATGTACACTGGGTTTGTGGTTTGGATACTGTGCTTGTGTGTGGGTATACAGAAGTGACTCTTGAATTTGGACCCATCATCAGTCGCTGTAGTTTGCATATAACCCTGATAAGTACTTCTCTGTGCGAACTTTGGTTTTACTAACTGGAGAGAGCGGAACGATACCATAATTACAGAATCACCGCCCATCAGGTCTAACATGGTGGTTTGCCCTGTATGCTTGTGCAATATACATGTTTCTTAGCTTGTTGCAGTGTCTCACTAACCTTTTGTAAACAAGATTTAAAGGTACCTGCACTTATTGCAGTTCAACCCCTTACCATTCCAGAACCATACAAAATTTTTGCCACTTGGATTACATTCAGATGTTGGAATCACCGTGATATTCCGTATATCAACTGCTTGCATGTGTGTTGTAGATTGTATTAGAATAATTTGTAGATTGTATTAGAATAATTTGTGCTAGTTCTTATACATTTTGGAGAGATTAAAGTTACCACATCATATAATGTGTCTCTGCGACAGGACTCACTCTAACATGGTGATTAGAAGTTTGGGGTTTCTTTCTTCAGTTTTTGTCATCCATAGGTCATAGTTATTGTTTACGGTCTTAGCGCAGTTCACTTTACTGAAATACTGAATCATGTTGGTTTTAGGAAAACCTCAATGGCTCAGGATACTCGGCCCAGTTCTTCTTCAGCTCCTTGTCATGAAGCTAAAAAGGTAAGCAGAATTGCAATGCGAGTGTTTTCTTACATTAAGGATCTACATAATGAACTTCCGTTATGCTTACTACCACCCATGGTTTGTTCAAATGATGCTGTTTGTTGATATCTGATCTGATGCTGTGTTGAAGCGTTGTCATCCATGCTCCTTTGCACAAGCCATATGTGTATCTGTTCTGAAATATTTATGTGTAATGCATTTCAAAATTTGGTCACACATTTGTGTGATGTAATGCTGCTAATGTGCATCCTTTCAAATTGCATATGGACCATCTCTAGCTTTGTATTGATTGTCTTGTTTCTTGTCTGAATGTAAAAGGCCACACTGTAAAACAGCTTGTTGGACCAATTATCTTGTTTGTGTCATCTGTAGGATTGATTATCTTGTTTTGGTCTGAATGTGCATTGACAAAGAGTATGAATATGAAAATAGCGGCTAGGGTATCTAGATTTTAGTCTTTCTGGAATTTGGAATACGTTGGAAACTACATCCATTATTTTTACCTTTCTGATTGCTTGCAATTTTGAACAGAAGCGGCCCTCTCCAAGCACACCCAAGTTACCAGAAGACTTTGTGAAGAAACAGAGCGTACTTTGCAGATATCGATGCATTTGAACTGGCAGAGGAAGAGGTCTCGGAAACTGACCTGGACTGAACTGAAGCTGATCCATAGGTTTTCATGAAAGTATATGACCTTTTCTGTACAGAAGTACATTCAGAGTTCCTTTTACAGTGTAGCTGCGGAGTTATGGTAGCAAAGTGATTACTAGTCCATGCACCACTGAGCCAGTAATGTTCCTTTGGTTCAAGCTTGTAGTTATAGCATACTAGTGTGTGGCAGATACTGTGATATGAAAACGAGGGGGAGCTTTTACTGTTTGAGAAAAATGAGCCAGCTGACAGTGCTAATATCTCGATCTTTAGCTTGTTAGGATCTGGCAACTATGGATTATATTTTGTTCTGATTTTTCTTCAAAGTTTCTTCTTGTTTTTGTTAATTTGAATTTGGGGTGTGTACTTGTGCACACAAAGCCATTGGCAGTATACTAGGCCTTTGCATGATACAATATGTTAGATCATGTATATATTTGGTGTATTGTAAGGCTGACGGTACCATTGCTAGTCAATCATCGCCTCTGGCTCACGGTCATCGCCACTGCCGACCACAGGCCCTAGGTTGGCCGGATGTAGCCTCCGGCCGCCGACGGCCATAGTATCCGCCGTGGCCTTGACGGTTCCTGCAGCAGCACCCTATGGCCGGACACAGACCCGCACGTGCCATACGAATCGCTACAGTGGACAGCGCCACACCGGCTACGGGTGGCAACACTAGAGGCTGAATTTTTGACCGAAACACTACAGGCTGAAGCTGAATTGAAAGTGGATGCGTCGAGCAGGCTGAGTGGCTGACAGGAGTGCAGTGCTCGCCGTAAGCCACGCAGCTGTGCACCACAACCGTATTTCAATTGGGGCTTCTACAAGTCCATCTCTGTAATCTGTTGTTAAATTTGGTTCTTAAATAAAGGCAGATCCGAGGACAACAGTGGAAACGTAATCTTCTGATGCATTGCAGGCTAGCTAGGCTCACGTGCTTCGGCACCAACCGCCAGGAGGGCTTCAAGGGAGAGGGGGAGGGAAAAGGGTCCAAAGGTCTAGCCAAAAGATTTTTTTTTAACGAACCGCACAAGATAGTGCGAGTTTCTATTAATATAGTAGAAAAAAATAAAAGACTACAGTCCTGAAAGACCATAGGCAGGAAAAAGAAAAAAAACAAAAAAAGAAGACACACCCGGTTGGATTGGGACGTCAACACGGGGAACTCCAAACTTCACTCTCCCGGTTGAATTGGAGCATCAATACAGGAAACGCAACACCTCAGCTCTCACCCGGTTGGATTGGGACATCAACACGGGTAGACACTCAAAAACTGTAGAGCCACGGAGGTCGAGTAAGCCAAGTTGCCGCGGAAACCAACCTTGTCCTGCCCAGGAAGTCGCCGTCCAGATAGGATCTCACGTCGATAAGAAGTCAAGGAAAAACAGACCGCATCACACCGATGAGGCCACTGCCATGCAGGACCTGTCGCCGTAATGCCGCTACCCCACCCAGCACCATCCAAACAGAGTGAAACCACCGAATCCGGACCTCACGCAGGCTGCCTCGCCGTCTCCACCGCGATGACACAACGCGTGGGGGCCTCGCCACACCCGCCGTTGTCGCTCTTGTCGCCCCACAAAAGACACCGCACGCGGGGCCCTGCCAAGTCCAGCACAACTATGGTTCATGAGATAGAAATAAAACACCCATTTCCTAATATTTAATCTAGAGCACAAACCAAGGGATTCAGTGCAAACCCACAAAAATAAATTTATAGATCTATCTCTAAAGAACTCAGATAAAAAAGGTTTGCTATTTTTGGATTTTTCTACAAATTCCTATGATTTTTCAAAGTTTACAGGACAAACAAGAAAGGGTTCTGGTCTTTTTTTTTTGCAAAAGGGACCCTAAAACTAATCGAATCAAAGCAATTGGGTCCCTAAACAGAGGAAGAAGGGGAACAGGGAGCCGATCGCCGGAATTCCGGCGAAATCCGTTGCCGGCGGCGAAGGACGGAGGGTCAGGGAGGACCAGTGGGCCCGGGCGAACCTTCTAGTGTCCTTAGGTGGGAGGGAGAGGGCTGGAGAGGTCAGAGCCGTGGTCAGCAGGGGCGGCGGCGGAGCAAAGCTCGACGGTGAGCTTGTCCCGGCGGGGCTAGGATGCCTGGGCTACGATGGATGGACTGGTGAACTTCGGGGAGGAGCATGGAAGTTAGCTGCGTGCTGGGATGGGCCTGAGCTATACTGGAGCGGCGGTTTTACGGTGGCGCAGGCACTCGCCAGAGCTCGAGGGGAGGGGCGGCGGTGTTCTGGGCTCGAGAGGGGTGAGCTGCGCGAGAGGAGGTGGGGAAAAAGAATGAAGATGAGCTCCTGGTGCTTCTGGGCAGAGAATAAAAGGGGATTGGAAGCTCCCGTGGCTCTTGCCACGCACGCCGGCGGCGTGTCGAGCTCAGGAGCGGCGGCGCGCGCATGGCGAGCGGAGCGGGGGCCAGAGAGGGGGTCTAGGCGGCCAGGCGGGCTTTCGAGGGATGCGTGGTTCAGCTCAGGCGACGGGAAGGTCAAACCGCGAGCGTGTTGTCGGTCAAAACCCACCGGTGAGTAGTGACAGGCAACACGAGTAGCCGGGAGGCTGCCGGGGCGCTGGCTGGCACCGGTCCCTCGGTCAACGGCCCAAATCCTGGCACACGCCGTCGCTTCCGGAGATGCAGGGCGCGCCACCTGATCTATACCCGATCAGGAGGGTGCGAACGTGCCTTTGACGATTTGCCTACAAGCACAGACACATGTAAACATTAGTCCGAGCCGTGGTCGGCTCCCCGGGACGTCTCTTGCATCGGCTTTAAAGAGCCGATCAAGTCCCGGTGTCAGATTGGATCTGCATATCCAGATAGTAATGGATAAAGCAAATAACTGCAAAAACTGCTTCAATTAAATCTAGCTAATATAATCCACGACGGTAAAAGCTTCACTGCTAGATCGGAACATCCTACATGTAGTTAGGCCTAACGAGCGTAAAAGATAACCGAACCTTGACCAGAAAAGAGGCTTAAGAACAAGCGAAAGCCGATTCCCAAATCAATCCCTATTAAGATCAAGGCAAAGCATCTAATACGTCGCTGGATCGTCCAACCCGTTTGCATGGCCTAAACTAGCAGATATTACGCCAATTCTTAAGTATAAGAACTAACCATAACAGATTAGATCTACTAGTAAAAAAGGAACAGAGTGTCATCTCTACGCGACTAATTCCATGCAATGAGAATTAGTATAAGATTAAAACATGATCGCGCCGAGATGACATGATGTTCGTAGATGATAAGCAACAAAAGCACGATGAATCTACTAAAAATCATGCTACGAAAATCAGGATAACTAGCACTACTCGCCATCAAAAACGCTTTAGTACGAGTAATACCAAGGTAAAAGCAAGAACAACGCTGCCCTGATCGCAAGAAGCGATCAGGGCAGCATGTCGCTTACTTGGACGAAACCCTAGAATTAGGGGTGGCGGTGCACCGAGAGTTGTTGTTTGCAAAACGTGATGACGTTCTTCCTTTTACAAATGTCATATGGTACATATTTATAGTCTTGTAGACTTGACGACCAAGTTAAACAAAACCTAGTCCAATACGAAAACTAATCTATCTCTGATGATTACAGATAAAGAGAGCCCATTGGCTCCCGACGCACACAGATAAGAAGAGCCCATCGGCTCTTGGCATGGACCACAATCGCCTCTTCCCTAGACAATCTGTATAGGCCCATCGGCAGCTTCGGCCCATATCCTTCTCGACCAAATTCTGGTGGTAACACAGCTGATTCACAAGCCTTCTTTAATTTCCGCACTAAGCCCAACTTGCTCTCGGCCCATTAATTAACCCTATTAATTTATGGCGATAAGACATG
Source organism: Panicum virgatum (assembly GCF_016808335.1). Lineage (NCBI taxonomy): Eukaryota > Viridiplantae > Streptophyta > Magnoliopsida > Poales > Poaceae > Panicum > Panicum virgatum. The sequence goes on from NC_053142.1 coordinate 52,850,756, forward strand.
CCCCCCAAGTTTCAAAGTATGAATGCTTTGAAACTTTGTATAGTCAACGCCTCAATCTGCATGATAGACTCAGCGCCTCGGCTCTTCTGATGCTGCTCTTCTGATAGCTGATGCTTTACTGATAGCCGACGCAAAGAGACGAATCGACTTTGCTCCTCCTTCTAAATAACTTGGATCTTTTGAACAGAAAATAACTTCACTCCTCAAATGATTCTCTCAAATCACTTAATGTGTATGATTCCTCACCAAAGCATTATATTGCCTCCTTTCTCCCTATCTCTAGTATGGCTTTTTGTGAAGTTCAGGGTAGGGAATGAAGAGGTAGCATACTCGGGCCGCACATGTTGCAAAGTCAAAGACCGGATCCAATAGAGAAAGCAAGTCATACAATCAGATCAAGATGTGCATGTGTGTGGAATTTTTGTGGCTGGAACTCGCATCCCCCTTTTGTAGAACTCTCCCTTTTATCTTTTGCTGAGATATGAGCTGTCTTTCATTTTTCTTTCTTTTTTTTCTTCTCATGCTTTTTGGGGCACGGACATTTATATTTTTTTCTTCTTTTTTTTACATAGCCCAAATCTTTCTACATGATGAATATAAAGAGTTCTGTCAAAAAAGGAATGGAGCATTTTTATGGATGGAAGGCATATACTTGCATAACTTCCAGTGTAGAAGTAAGCATATGAGTGATTGAGTACATGGAGTGTATGTGATCTTGATCTTAAAAATATTAAGCGAATCTCACAAGGATCACAAAGAATTTGACAATGCTCAATGCAAACACAAGCAACATATGTATAAAGGTTTTAAGTGTGTATATATGGCTCTGGTAGGAATTTAGCATATCACTAAGGAGCTAAGCTATTTAAATTCAAAATTCCCAAGTATTTTGCAGTAAGAAATAAAGTTTGCTCGTCATACCGGTATCAGTAGTGTTGGCGGCATTGGCAATTTGTTGGTGATCTCCTGTAGCTTCCCGATGCTCTCAACAATTGGTCGATAGAATAGATCATGCTCTTTTTTTTATATGCTGGAGGTGATGCAATGCATCGACTTTCCTGAATGTTACTATTCTTGGAGGTGATGGCAACGCATCGGCTTTCCTCACTGTCCCTTGAGGCGATGGCAACATATCAGCTCCCCACACTGTTCCTGGAGGTGATGGATTTCAACTCAACGTGTTGGCCTTTTATAATACAGCCAGATGGATTTCATTGGCTCTTGTTATTCGCCTTCCCACATGCTCGGGAAATATTTCTTGAGGTGCTGGCCATTGACGGCTACAGGAAACTTGACACCGTTTAATTCTTCAAGCATGTACACATTTCCAGGCAGGACCTGATCAACCTTGTACGGCCCATGCCAAGTTGGAGACCATTTACCATACTTCCTATCTTTAGTTCCCAATGGTAGCACTGCCTCCCAAACCAGGTCTCCAACCTGGAAATTTTTTGGCTTGACCATTTTGTTGTATGCACGAGCGACTTTAGCTTTGTTTTCCTTGATCTTCTCAAGTGACCAAAGTCTTAGCTTTGTGAGATCCTCCACATTGTCGCTCATCAAGGCTGCATACTCCTCAGCTGACAGATCATTCTGAAACTCAACATGCCTCGATCCGGCCGTGATCTCCCATGGCAACACAGCGTCTTGACCATAGACCAGATGGTATGGTGACGTCTTGATGGATCCGTGACACAAAGTACGATATGCCCACAAAGCCTCTGACAACACCTCATGCCAGCGCCTAGGATATTCATCGATCTTTCTTTTGATCAGCTTGATAAGGCTCTGGTTGGATGCTTCAGCTTGTCCATTAGCCTGGGCATAATATGGGGATGATCTGATTAGCTTGAACCCCGTGTCATCGGCAAACTTTCTAAATTCCTCCGATATAAAGACCGATCCTCCATCGGTCGTAATGGTCTAAGGAATCCCAAACCTATGAATGATGTGCTCTTTAACGAAACTGATCACATCTTTCGATGCCACCGACCTCATGGGTACCGCCTCCACCCATTTTGTGAAATAATCCGTGACAGCTAACACCCATTAGCGACCTTTGCTAGATGGCGGGTTAATCTGGCCAATCATATCCATGGCCCAACCCCTGAACGGCCATGGCTTAATGATAGGATTCATTACTAATGCCGACACCATCTGAATCTTGCCGAATCTCTGACATGCCTGACATCCCTTGTAATATTTAAAGCAATCCTCAAGCATGGTAGGCCAGTAATATCCCGATCGTCTAATCAGCCATTTCATCTTATGAGCCGATTGATGAGTACCGCATGCTCCTTCATGAACCTCATGCAAGAGCCGATTCAACTCCGAAGGCCCCAAACATTTAAGCAGCAGTCCTTCTAAAGTCCTGTAGAACATGTCGTCCCCTATCAGAACATACTTCATAGCTTTGAGTCTTATCCTTTTGGGTGCCCCCCGAGCCGAATCCTTCAAATAATTGAAGATATCGGCTCTCCAGTCTCTAGGTTCTAGAAACTGAACCTCTACATCAACCCCATCGGCTGTTTCCTTGTATCCGGAAGCCATCTGTGCCAAGTCATTGGCTTCACTGTTCAAAGTCCCTCGTATCTAGTGGAAATTAATGTACCTAAATTGTGACATCAACTCACGGCACTGCATCCATATCAGAAAAAGAGGCACACTCTCACATTTATATTCTTCCGTGAGATGAGAAATCACCAGTTTCGAATCCCCAAATATTTCCACTGCTTCTGCACCAGCTTCCAGGAGTAATTCCATCCCCTTGCGAACAGCCTCATACTCTACTAAATTATTGGTGCATGGAGTAGCCATCCTGATGGAAAAAGAATAAGTCTCCCCACGAGGCGATAACAAAAGAATTCCTACGCCGCACCCATCATCACAAGCCAATCTGTCGAAAAACATGGCCCAGGCACGTACAAAAAGTGCAGACACGTCAGTGTTGACCCTGTCTGCAATGAGATCCGCCAGTGCTTGTCCCTTGACTGCCTTTGCAGGTTGATATCGGATATCGAATTCTGACAACGCAAACTTCCATTTTCCTAGTCGGCCTTTTAGAATAGGAGCCGACAGCATATGCTTGATGACATCCGATTTACATATGACGATCGTTTTCGCCGAGAGCAAAATATGTCGAAGCTTTGTACATGTAAAGAATAAACAAAGGCAAAGCTTTACAATCTTAGGATACCTAGTCTCGGCGTCCAACATGTGCCTGCTGAGGTAGAAGACAACCCTCTCCTGATCGTCATGTTTCTGAGTCAGAACCGAGGCGATGGAAGTGTCACCCACGGACAGGTACACGTAGAAAGGCCTGTCCTGTTGAGGCGGAACCAATACTGGAGGCTTCGACAAATATTCCTTGATTTCATCAAGAGCCTGCTGCTGTTCTGCCCCCCAGTGAAACTCATCCTCGGACTTGATCTTCACCAGACCCATGAACGGCTCGATACGCCCAGACAGATTGGAGATAAATCGTCTAACAAAGTTGATTTTGCCGATGAGCTTCTGTAACTCTGTTATCGCCATAAATTAACAGGATTAATTTATGGGCTGAAAGCAAGATGGGCTTAAAGCAGAAGATCAAGAAGACTTGTAAATTGGCTCCTGCGTGAGCATATGGGCCACATGGGCCATGTATCCTTAGATTTAGTTCAAGATTAGAGATAGAGTCCAATCGGGACAAGATTAGTTTAGATTGTTTTCCAAGTCTCCGGACAATAAATATGTATCCTTTGTTATTCATGAAGGAGAGCGTCATCACGTCTCGCAAACAACAACTCTCGGCGCATCGCCACCCCTAATTCTAGGGTTTCATCCAAGTAAGCGCCATGCTGCCCTGATCGCTTCTTGCGATCAGGGCAGCGTAGTTCTTACCTTTACCTTGGTATTACTTGTACTGAAGCATTTTTGATGGCGAGTAATACTAGTTATCTTGATATTCATAGCATGGCTTTTAGTAGATCTGTTATGCTTCATTGCTTATCATCTACGAATATCACGTTGTCTCTGTGCTATCGCGTTTCAATCTTATGCTAGTTCTTGTCGCATAGAATTAGTCGCGCATAGGCAACATCCTGCTTCTTTTGTGTTTAGTAGATCTAATCTGTTATGGTTTGCTCTTTTCTTAAGAGTTTGCGTAATATCTGCTAGGTTAGGCCTTGCAAACGGACTGGATGATCCGGTGGAGTAGTAGATACTTTATCTTAGCCTTGATAGGGATTGTTCCGGGAATCGGCTCTTGCTAGTTCTTAGGCCTCTGTTTTGGGTTACGGTTCAGTGGTCTGTTACGTTCATTAGGCCTAGTCACGTGTAGGATGTTCCGATTTAGCAGTGAAGCTTTTACCATCATGGATTAGATTAGCTAGATTCAATTGAAGCAGCTTTACAATTGTTTGCTTTATTTATCATATCTGGATACAATCAGATCCCATCTGACACCGGGACTCGATCGGCTCTTTAAAGCCGATGCAAGAGTCATCCCGGGGAGCCAACCACGGCTCGGACTTACGTTTACACGTGTCTTTGTATGCAGGAAACTGTTCGGAGCACGTCTGCACCCTCCTGATCGGGTATAGGTCAGGTGGCACGCCCGGCTTTCACACATTCTCCGGGCGCGTGACGGAATTGCGGGCCGTCGACGAGGGAGCAGTGCCTGCCAGCTCACCAGCAACCTCCCGGCTCTTCGTGTTGCCCGTCGCTGCTCGCCGGTGGGTTTCGACCGACAACACATTCTGGCACGCCTGGTGGGACAACCCTTCTCGCCAACAACGTCCACTACAACAATGACCGGAGCTCAAGATCAAGAACCTGCTCCTAAGCCCGTCACGTATGAAGAGCTCTCTCCTGAACACAAGAAGAAGTATGACGAGGTCAAAGCTCTGCTGGAAGCTGATCTCATCGGCTCTTTTGAGAGGACCCGCAACCATGGCATCAGATGGAAGGGATTCTCCCCTGAGGGCGCTCTCGACAGCGTGGACCTGTCTATACCATCAGAGGAGCGCACCAGGGCCTTGCGTCAGGAGATGAATTACATGGTGGCCCATTCGCTTCATCGGCATTCTCAGAGCCTGATGAACGAGCTCGAGCGTATGGCGCACCGCGTCATCCAGGAGATAATCAAGAACCAGTACTCTCCATCGGGGCCAACCCTGGGGAGTCACACAGAGGAAGCTACGCTGCATTCTAGACCGGTGCTGCCGTTCTCGTTTACGGCCCCAAGACCACAAAATTCGCCGATCTACGTCGTCTATAAGATCGGCGGCAATCCTGGAGAAGGCCAATTCCTCACCGAGCCACCCAAGGAGATCCCGCATGGTTACACGTGCGCCTACATCCCTGACAGCGTCAGTCCAACACGCTTGATGCAGGTGGTCAGCCCAGGAGCTTCTGGAGTAGACGCAGAGAAACAAGCGTGGCTGGCAAAGTACGCTACTGGGCCGAGTGCTGAGCCATCGGCCCCAGGAGTTCTTAGTGTGGAGCAGGTCAGTGCAATACTGAGAGATCAGTTTGGTATCCTGCCCAAGAGGAAAGCGGTCGGCTATTCCAAGCCGTACCCAAGTGATTATGACTTGATCCCGCTGCCGCCCATGTATCGGCTTCCTGAGTTCACTAAGTTCAACGGGTCAGAAGGAGCCAGCTCCATAGAGCATGTGAGGCGATACTTAACGCAGCTTGGGATGATCTCAGTATCGGATCCTCTGAGGGTCCGGTTCTTCGGCCAGTCCCTTACAGGTCCAGCTTTTGGATGGTATGCATCACTGCCTCCGAATTCAATTCGGACTTGGAGGCAGCTTGAAGATCAATTCCATACCCAATACCATTCGGAGGCTGCTGAAGCTGGAATTGCCGACCTCGCCCAGGTCAGGCAAAGGCGAGGAGAGTCTGTGTCGGAGTATATACAACGCTTCAAAGAAGTCAAGAACCGATGCTACTCGTCGCGCATCACAGAGAAGGAGGCAGTCGATCTGGCTGTCCTCGGGCTTGCTAAGCCGATCAAGGATGCGGCTTTCCAGTTGGAGTTCACATCTCTGGCGCACCTGGTACAGAAGCTTACGGCATACGAGCATTATCATCCTGAGCTGTACCAGGACAAGTTCAAGCGCCATGTAAACATGGCCCAGGCAGAAGAATCTGATGACTCTGGTGAAGAGCAAGAAGTGGCCATGGCAGAGTGGACTCGGGGGGCAAATCCTGTACCGTGCAAGTGGATCAAATAGCAGGGGCTTGTGAAGGGCTTCGACTTCGACGTGACCAAAGCAGAGCAGATATTCGACCTGCTCCTCAAAGAAAAACAGCTGAAGCTCCCAGAAAATCACAAGCTACCGATGGCACAAGAGCTGCAGGGAAGGCTGTACTGCAAGTGGCACCACTCGTTTACTCATGCCACGGGTGAATGCAAGCAGCTGCGTCATCAGATCCAATCGGCTATCGAGCAAGGCCGATTAATCCTGGCTCAGCACACTATGAAGGTGGACACAAAGCCCTTCCCACAAGCTAACGTGGTGGAGCTGTCAGACTTCAGATCCGAGGGCCAGGATCTGGCATTCCAGATCAACATGGTGGGACCCATGCGCCGCCATGACAAGCAGAGGAGAGAGGCCGTTTCTGGCAAACGGCCGCAGAATGAACGCAAGTTGGAACAGCAGCATGTGACTGAAGAGCAGGTGCGTCACATCCGCAATCAGCTTCCAGCTTCTAATTGGCTTCTGGAAAAGTACCAGTACCAGTACAAGTTGCGCCGCCGATACGAATTGGAGGAAGACGAGTACGAGCACCGCACAGGAAGGACACTGGGAAGACGCCAGGCTATACGCGACCACTGGCACTGCCCGTTCTTCAGGTATTGCTGGAATTCTGGTATGAGCCGATTGCCTACTATAGATGATTGCTTGGAGTGCAGGCCTCGAGGACACCAGCAGGATGAAACATCAGTGTTCCGGCGCTTAGGGCCCAGAACACGTCAGGATAACTGTGTGAGGAGGCCGGCCAGGGGTGATTCCGAGCAAGAAGAAGAAGACAGGTACCATCGTCCACGGTGGTGTCCTGACGGGCTTAATCGCTCACAGAAACGCAGAGTGCAGCGCTTGCGCAATCTAGAAGAGGCGGAAGCAAAGTACCTCGACGTGCTGAGGAAAGCGCGCCCGGATCTCGCGGAGCAAGTCAGACAACCGCGAAGGGAAGAAAGGCGCCCTCCGAGAAAAGAGTGGCGCCCCAAGCAGACAAAAGCCGATGATAAGCCATCGGCTGATGTGAACATGGTGTTCGTACTCCCGTCGGAGTTTCGAGCACCCCAACCGGAGGAATTGGCTATCGCGCAGCTGGATCTCGGCCCACGGCCAATCATTTTCGAGAAGCCCAAGGAGAAGAGCTACAAGCACCTGAAGTGGTTATATCTCAAGGGCTTCATCAATGGCAAGCCTGTGAACAGGATGTTGGTCGACACTGGTGCCGCAGTCAACCTGATGCCATACTCTGTGCTGCGCCGATTGGGTCGTTCTTCTGCTGATCTGATCAAGACCAATGTGATGCTTAATGACTTTAATGGACAGCCATCAGAGGCGATGGGGGTTCTTAACGTGGAACTGACAGTGGGCCGCAAGACGATCCCGACTTCGTTCTTCATCGTTAACAGCAAGAGTACATACACAGTGCTGCTTGGGAGGGACTGGATTCATGCCAACTGTTGTATCCCTTCCATAATGCATCAGTACCTCGTCCAATGGGATGGCGATGAAGTAGAAGTGGTCCCTGCAGACGATTCCAGCGAGGTCTCGCTCGCAGATATGAACGCCTGGGATGCGGAAGGACAAGAGTCGATCTCAGGGATCGCCCTGGAAGACTGTGATCGGATCGAGGCGACAAAAAATGGATTAAGGCTGGTCGTATCCACTGGCCTCACAGAATAGATGCATCCTGGCATGCCACGGGGTGTAATAGAAATAGAAAGGCCGGTCCCAGCGATCGGCCCCAAAAAATAGAAAAATCCTGTTTAGGTTCGGAATTGTTACATCATGTACACACGATGGCCTGCTCTGGCAGTTGGCTACTCATCGATTATTTGGTTTCGAGTAATGATGTAATTATGGAAGCGGCCAGCCCGTGCGGTTGGCCAAATAATTTTTCTTGTCATCTCCCTGTGTTTACCACTGATCTTGTGGATAACGAAGACTCGCTTGCATTCGTAGCTGATTTCTCAGACGACGGCAAACTCGGGTACGGGTTCACGTCAGCTGATGACTTGGAAGAGGTTGACATCGGTCCTGGGGATAAGCCACGACCGACATTTATCAGCAAAAAGTTGGATCCGGCTTTGCGAGAGGAGATGATTGCGTTACTGAAGGAATATCGGGATTGCTTTTCATGGGACTACACCGAGATGCCCGGACTGGATAGAAGCATAATCGAGCATCGGCTCCCGCTCAAGAAAGGGTTTCGGCCGTTTCAGCAACGAGCACGTCAGATGAAGGCCGAAGTCCTAGAAGAAGTTAAGAGAGAGGTGGAGAAGATGCTGGATGCTGGGTTCATCAGGCCGTGCCGGTATGCAGAATGAATCTCTAGCGTAGTACCGGTACAAAAGAAGGATGGCCGATGGCGTGTTTGCGTCGATTTTAGAGATCTCAACAGAGCGACACCAAAGGACGAATATCCGATGCCTGTTGCAGAAACACTAATCAACGCAGCTGCTGGCCACAAAATGATGAGCTTTATGGATGGCAATGCTGGTTACAACCAGATCTTCATGGCTCCGGAAGATGTAAACAAGACTGTGTTCAGAGTACCAGGCGCAGTCGGTTTGTTCGAGTACTTGGTTATGACCTTTGGACTGAAAAATGCCGGTGCGACGTACCAACGTGCCATGAATTATATTTTTCATGATCTCATCGGCAAATTGGTAGAGATCTATATTGATGATGTTGTGGTCAAGTCCAAGTCGGCTGGGGGGCATCTAGAAGATCTGCGTCAAGTTTTAGAGCAGACACGGAGGTTTGGGCTCAAAATGAACCCAAAGAAGTGCGCTTTCGGTGTGACGGCCGGTCAGTTCCTGGGATTCTTGGTGCATGAACGGAGAATTGAGATCGGTCTAAAGAGTCAAGAAGCTGTGAAGACGATGAAGCCACCTACTACAAAGAGGGAGTTACAGAAACTCATTGGTAAAATTAACTTTGTCAGGCGATTTATTTCTAATCTGTCTGGGCGCATTGAGCCGTTTATGGGTTTAGTGAAGATCAAATCCGATGATGAGTTTCGCTGGGGGGCAGAACAACAACAAGCTTTCGATGAAATCAAGGAATATTTGTCAAAGCCTCCAGTGTTGGTTCCTCCTCAGCAAGATAGGCTGTTCTACGTGTACCTATCCGTGGGTGACACTTCCATTGCTTCGGTGCTGGTCCAGAAGCATGATGGCCAAGAGAGGGTGGTTTTCTACCTCAGCAGACGCATGTTAGACCCCGAGACCAGGTATCCTGAAATTGAGGAGCTTTGCCTTTGCTTATACTTTACATGTACAAAGCTTCATCATATTTTGCTCTCGGCGGAAACAATTGTCATATGCAAATCGGATGTCATAAAGCACATGCTGTCGGCTCCTGTCCTGAAAGGCCGACTTGGAAAATGGATGTTTGCGTTGTCAGAGTTCGATATCCGGTATCAGCCTGCAAAAGCAGTCAAAGGACAAGCACTGGCAGATCTTATTGCAGACAGGATCAGCACCGATATTGCTGCATTATTTATTCGTGCTTGGGCTATGTTCTTTGATGGATCGGCTTGTGATGATGGGTGCGGTGTGGGAATTCTGCTGGTGTCGCCTCGTGGGGCGACTTACTCCTTTTCCATCAGAATGACTGCCCCATGTACCAATAATTTGGTGGAGTATGAAGCCGTTCGCAAAGGGATGGAATTGCTAATCGAAGCTGGGGCAGAAGCAGTGGAAATTTTTGGGGATTCAAAGTTGGTGATTTCTCAGCTCACGGAGGAATATAGATGTGAGAACGAGGCTCTTTTCCCAATATGGATGCAATGCCGTGAGTTGATGTCACAATTTAGGTACATCAATTTCCACTGGATACGCAGGACTCTGAATAATGAAGCCAATGATTTGGCACAGATGGCTTCCGGGTACAGGGAAGCAGCCGATGGAGTCGACGTGGAGGTTCAGTTTCTAGAACCCGGAGACTGGAGAGCCGATATCTTCAATTACTTGAAGGATTTGGCTCGGGGGGCACCCAGAAGGATAAGACTCAAGGCCATGAAGTACGTCCTGATAGGGGATGACATGTTCTACAGGACCTTGGAAGGACTACTGCTCAAATGTTTGGGACCTTCAGAGTCAAATCGGCTCTTGCATGAGGTTCATGAAGGAGCCTGCGGTACTCACCAATCGGCTCATAAGATGAAATGGCTGATTAGGCGATCGGGTTATTACTGGCCCACTATGCTTGAAGATTGTTTCAAATATTACAAGGGATGTCAAGCATGTCAGAGGTTTGGCAAAATTCAGATAGTGCCAGCATCAGTGATGAATCCTATCATCAAACCCTGGCCATTCAGAGGTTGGGGCATGGACATGATTGGACAGATCAACCCGTCGTCTAGCAAGGGGCACCAATGGGTCTTAGCTGCCACAGATTATTTCACAAAGTGGGTAGAGGCAGTGCCCATGAGGTCAGTAGCGTCAAGAGATGTGATCAGCTTTGTCAAAGAACACATCATCCACAAATTTGGGATCCCTCAGACCATTACGACCGATGGAGGATCGGTCTTTATATCAGAGGAGTTCAGAAAGTTTGCCGATGACATGGGGATTGAGCTGATCAGATCATCTCCGTATTATGCCCAAGCTAATGGACAGGCTGAAGCATCCAACTAGAGCCTTATCAAGCTCATAAAGAGAAAGATCGATGAATATCCTAGGCGTTGGCATGAGGTGTTATCAGAAGCTTTGTGGGCATATCGTATTTCGTGTCATGGGTCCACCAAGACGTCGCCGTACCATCTAGTCTACGGCCAAGATGCTGTGCTACCATGGGAGATCACGGCTGGATCAAGGCGTGTTGAGTTTCAGAATGATCTATCTGCCGAACAGTATGCAGCCTTAATGAACGATAATGTGGAGGACCTTACAGAGCTAAGACTTTGGTCGCTGGAAAAGATCAAGGAGAACAAGGCTAAAGTTGCCCGTGCATACAACAAGAATGTCAAACCTAAGGATTTCCGAGTTGGAGATTTGGTTTGGGAGGCGGTATTGCCATTGGGAACTAAAGACAAAAAGTTTGGTAAATGGTCTCCAACTTAGCATGGGCCGTATAAGGTTGATCAGGTTTTGCCTGGGAACGCATACATGCTCGAGGAGTTGGATGGTGTCAAGTTTCCTATTGCCGTCAATGGTCAGCATCTCAAGAAGTATTTCCCGAGCATGTGGGAAGGCGATTAACAAGAGCCGATGACATCCATCTGGCTATACTATGACATGCCAACACGTTGAGTTGGCCGAGCAATAAAAAAAAGGAGTCATGAAAGGCCAACACGTTGAGTTGGCCAGTAAAAAAATAATAATATCATGACAGGCCAACACTTTGAGTTGGCTAGTGAAATATATGTATAAGAAGCAAACAGCCGATGTGTAACCATCGACTTAAGATGTTTTTAAAATAGTTACGGATTTCAAGTTAACAGGCAGTGCTAATTCTCTCTTGAGCCTATCTACTGGTTCAGGAATTCCTCTATGGCATGGATGGCTTCAGTACGGACGGCGTCTGCTCGTGCTACAATCGCTTCGTCATCCTTGTCATCGCCTGTAACTATCTGCCGACTCAAGGTGCTGATCTCTGCAAACTCTGCTTGTATCTGCTTGGATATTTCCTGGGTTTCTTGTTTGGAGTTTGCAATGGAAGCTTCCTCGGCCTGGATGAGTTCTTTGGTAGTGCGAACCTTTTCTTTGAGTTCCGCCAGTTATTTCTTCAGGAGGTTGAGTCGATTCATGTTGGCAGACACGTCAGCTTTGATATCTAGAGTTGCCTTCTTCTGGTTGAGGGCCTTGCACTTTTGGGTAATGTCGGCTTTCAGAGAAGCTTGAGAGCGATGTGCTTTCATCCGTGCTTGTGCTTTACTGACTTCTATCCGAAAGAATGGGAGGTTGCTGGCTGACCAGAGCTTGATTTGCAATGGCTCCGGAAGTTGGGATTCTATTTGCTCGAAGATGTTCTTTATCTTGCTGGAATCATCAACTAGAGCAGTGATTGGGACAGATAGAAGATCCTTGATGAGTTGAAGCGGATGTGTTAAGTTAGCCGATTGCTGTAGAGATGATGTTTCTGCTCCAGGGACAGTTAGACCCATCGATGCGGGGTCGAAAGAAAGCAAACCTGAAATGTCAAAGCTCTATGGACATATCTGGAGTTAGAACGAGTTACATTTATGAAGCTATCGGCTGGTTCAGAATTGGTTTTGGAATGTTACCTATTCTGAAGATGAGGTGTTGGACGGTTCAAGAGCAACTGTCCTGTTAGAGCTGGTGTTGATGCCAAGAACATCTGTTGTATCGGCTTGTTCTTCGTTTGTCTCCACCAGTGCATTAGGAGTAGCAGTCATCCCATGTTGTACTTGGCTTTCTGCGTTGGGGATGTCTTCAGCTGCATCCTGAAGATGGAATTATAATCAATCAGGGTACATATGTATGAAATAAAGAAAGTTCTTGAATGATGAGTTACCTGGTTGGTGTTGGACTCTGATGGACTCAGAGAAGATGGTACTGGTTTCTTGACGACATGCCTTGTGATCATCTTCCTTTTCTTGGTCAAGACTCGGGGGGCAACACTTGCAAAAGTGTGTCTTCGCTTGGAAGCCTACTGAAGTAAGTCTGGCTGAACAGTCATTATCACTTTCTTCATTGGTGGTGATCTTTTGCAAAAGAGTATATCAGGAGCAGTTGGAAGAAAGTGGAATGGCTCCCCAGTGCTGGTCATGGGTTCTGGACCATCTTGTTGCTGCAAGCAGGGTGAGTCGTAAATTCAGTATCTCTTTCTCGGGGATTACATATTCAGGATCGATTTGCTGCAGTTGAGGACCTAGAGCTTTCCTGAATACATGTGTTTTCCACATTCCCCCACCAAGTGCTGAAGCCGATTGATGAGAATGTGAAGGATAGATCGGCTGGTATTGGAATGTGGAGGTCATCAAACATGCTGTAGCATCTCGAGCTGGTGAGACCATCAGGCAGATCGGCTCTGCTCTCCACCAAGTGGTGAATATGGAAGTGGGGAGGGACCTGTCCTAGGCCAAATTGCTGAGCTGCTATGACTGGCTGGTAAGATTCATAGCCTGGCTTGATAATTCTGTTAGAAGTGCTGATGTCAGCAGGAAGGAAGCCAGGTCGAATCATCAAAGAATATAGATGCCGAGTGCTGTCGTCATCGGCAAAGTTATCTAATCTGAAGGCAGTTGGGTTTTCGAAGGATTCAGATTCAGTAAATGGGAAATATAGGGGATTATCTAGTCTTTTGTAGAAGACTCTGAACCAGTTTGCTGCATCTGCTGAATTTAGTTTACTGCCAGGAAGACTGAATAAAGCTTGGTCGTAACTAGTACATCTAATTGGTTTGCCATTCTCATCAGGAAAGGAGTTCTTGGTTAGACTTTGGAAGTTGGGAATATGGTGTTGGAAGTACAGTTGTGCCCACAACTGAATAAACCACCAAGGGCCTCCAGTTCTCAGTTTCTTATGGTTGAGCAAGTTAGACGTCATCAAATGAAGATATCTGTATGTTTTTCCAAGAAAAAGTTTGCCTAGGCCGGTGTGATTGCCATGGGCCAGATGGTTGGCCAAGGGGAGATAGTTCTTAGTTGGAGCTAAGGAAGGGCCACAGAAGATGAAGTGCTCTAGCCAAAGATTTAAGAAGGCTGTGTGTTCCTTCTCAGTCACTGGACCTTTTGTTTTCATGTGCTGACTCATGTAAGTGCCCCAGTTTGTGCAGTTAACCTTGGAAGAAAGTTTGAAGGGGACTTCTGCCATTTTGTGAGCAGCAGGATTAGGAGAGCTAATGTCTAGTCCAGTGATCATGGTAACATCCAGCAGAGTAGGGGTCATGAGTCCATGACCAAAGAGGAAACAATTCAAGGCATCAGACCAGAAATAGCCGATGGTTTTCAAAAGATTTTCATCTTTGTCAAGAGGTGATAGTGATAAACTAAGTGCATCGGCTATGTTCAAATCCTGCCATAAGGGCATGTGAGCTTTTGCTACTCTGCTGTACCATGTAATCCAACTTTCAGGTAGATTAGGCCAGATTCTTAAGCAGTCGGCCCAGAGGTTCAAATCGATGTTTTGACTCACAAAAGGAATCCTATTTGCTTCACAAGAGATCAAATCTATGGGGTTTTCATGGGTTTGTGGGCCAAGACAGAAAGATTTTGGATTAGAGGGATGCAGCAAAAGGATGTCTGACACCTGGAGTTCAGAAATTCAGAAATATGCGTATGGTGTCATGTTTCATAGTTTCAGTTTCAGAAGTTTGGTAAGCTGAAGAAAATTAAAGGTTTAGGCCGAATATTACCTTCAGGCCGCAGATTGCCGTATCATCAGTTGCAGAGCTTGTCGTCCAAGTTGTAGAATCTGCCATGGTACAGATCTGTTGACTTAGGGTTTGCTTGCTGTGGGTTCTGATTCGAATTCCGGCTGCTTGGAGAGTTCTCGCTCGGATTTGTAGAGTTTGTTTTTTGAATTGCGCTCGGATTCGAGAGTTCGTCGAGTTCGGTTCAGGCTAAAAGTGTTATTCTTCTGCGGGTTACTTCTAGTTTGAATTTCGTCGGCTCTTGGATATTTATGGAAGCCTGATGCGTTGCCATCGGCTTTTTGGGAAAGTAAACAAAGACACACAAAATTGAAGAAACTCGATTTCATTAAAGGAAATTCATTACAGGGAAAGCCGATTTTACAAAGGAAATAATCCTTCGGCTTTGTGATCCTACTCCTACGATACTACTACTGTTCGTAGGTACCTAGTACCTACGACGTTTGGGGCTTCGGGCCGGCACATCCCCGCTGCCGTCGTCGTCGCTGCCGTCATCGTCGTCGTCGTCGCTGCTGAAGGCGCTGCTGCCGCCTTCAGACCCGGAGTTGCTCCAGCCGTCGTCATCTCCGCTGATCTCCTCCTCGCTGTCCTTCTCGGAGGACCCGAGGAACTGGAAGGGCTTTCCGCCCATCGGCTCGTCGTCATCGGAGGGGGAGTCGATCTCCTTTTCCGAGGAAGAGTCGACTCCGTCCGACGAGGGGTTTTCTTCCTCGTCCTTCTCCGACTCCTCTTGGAACAGGAGCTGGAGGTCTTCTCCTTCGGTCGTGGGCTCGTCTTCCTCGGAGGCGACCCCGAAGTCGAACTCCTCTGCATCCCAGTGCAGAGGAGCCAGCGCCTCGTAGGCTGCTGTTGGGTCCCACTCAGGGGTCGGCTCTCGGCTCTCTGGGATAGAGTCGATGGAGGAGGCCGAGAGGGAGGAAGAAGGAGGGGAAGAAGGAGAAGAAGAAGCGTTTCCGAAGGAGTTGGAGCCGGAGGAAGAAGAGATGGCCATGGCTGCTGGAGGATTGAGGTGGTTTCTGCGCTATTGGCTTTGGGAGGAAGAAGGAGTTTTGCTGTGAAGAAGAGCCGATGCGGAGTGAAGTTAAATAGTAAAAAGATGGGAGACGGATCGGCAGTTTCACATTCTACGAGGAGCCAGTTGCAGAGATGTTGCGTCTTCCTTGGTGGTTACAGCGTGATCAGAGAACATTAATGGGAAGATGAAGCGACAGATTGGTTTTGGAACTATCATTGCCAAAACCAGGGGGCATGTGTTATCGCCATAAATTAACAGGATTAATTTATGGGCCGAAAGCAAGATGGGCTTAAAGCAGAAGATCAAGAAGACTTGTAAATCGGCTCCTGCATGAGCATATGGGCCACATGGGCCATGTATCCTTAGATTTAGTTCAAGATTAGAGATAGAGTCCAATCGGGACAAGATTAGTTTAGATTGTTTTCCAAGTCTCCGGACTATAAATATGTATCCTTTGTTATTCATGAAGGAGAGCGTTATCACATCTCGGAAACAACAACTCTCGGCGCATCGCCACCCCTAATTCTAGGGTTTCATCCAAGTAAGCGCCATGCTGCCCTGATCACTTCTTGCGATCAGGGCAGCGTAGTTCTTACCTTTACCTTGGTATTACTTGTACTGAAGCATTTTTTATGGCGAGTAATACTAGTTATCTTGATATTCATAGCATGGCTTTTAGTAGATCTGTTATGCTTCATTGCTTATCATCTACGAATATCACGTTGTCTCTGTGCTGTCGCGTTTCAATCTTATGCTAGTTCTTGTCGCATAGAATTAGTCGCGCATAGGCAACATCCTGCTTCTTTTGTGTTTAGTAGATCTAATCTATTATGGTTTGCTCTTTTCTTAAGAGTTTGCGTAATATCTGCTTGGTTAGGCCTTGCAAACAGACTGGATGATCCGGTGGAGTAGTAGATACTTTATCTTAGCCTTGATAGGGATTGTTCCGGGAATCGGCTCTTGCTAGTTCTTAGGCCTCTGTTTTGGGTTACGGTTCAGTGGTCTGTTACGTTCATTAGGCCTAGTCACGTGTAGGATGTTCCGATTTAGCAGTGAAGCTTTTACCATCATGGATTAGATTAGCTAGATTCAATTGAAGCAGCATTACAAATGTTTGCTTTATTTATCATATCTGGATACAATCAGATCCCATCTGACACCGGGACTCGATCGGCTCTTTAAAGCCGATGCAAGAGTCGTCCCGGGGAGCCGACCACGGCTCGGACTTACGTTTACACGTGTCTTTGTATCCAGGAAACTGTTCGGAGCACGTCTGCACCCTCCTGATTGGGTATAGGTCAGGTGGCACGCCCGGCTTTCACACATTCTCCGGGCGCGTGACGGAATTGCGGGCCGTCGACGAGGGAGCAGTGCCTGCCAGCTCACCAGCAACCTCCCGGCTCTTCGTGTTGCCCATCGCTGCTCGCCGGTGGGTTTCGACCGACAACAAACTCCTTCTTCGTAGTAGGCGCTTCATTGTCTTTACCGCTTCTTGACTCTTCAAGCCGATCTCGATTCCTCGCTCATGTACTAGGAATCCTAAGAACTAACCGGCCGATACGCCAAAGGCACATTTCTTCGGGTTCATTTTGAGCCCAAACTTCCGAGTCCGCTCCAAAACCTTATGCAAATCTTTTAGATGCCCCCAGCCGATGTGGACTTGACCATGACATCATCAATGTAGATTTCTACCAGCTTGCCGATGAGATCATGAAAAATGTAATTCATGGCGCGTTGATACGTTGCGCCGGCATTTTTCAATCCAAAGGTCATAACCAAGTACTCGAACAAGCCGACCGCGCCTGGTACTCTGAACGTGGTCTTGCTTATATCCTCTAGGGCCATGAAGATCTGGTTGTAGCCGGCGTTACCATCCATAAAGCTCAACATTTTGTGACTGGCAGCGGTGTTGATCAATGTTTCTGCCACGGGCATCGGATATTCGTCCTTTGGCGTCGCTCTGTTGAGGTCTCTGAAATCCACACAGACTCTCCATCGGCCATCCTTCTTCTGTACAGGGACCACACTGGAGATCCATTCTGCATACCTACATGGCCTGATGAACCCTGTGTCCAACATCTTTTGCACCTCTTTCTTGACCTCCTCCAGGACTTCAGCCTTCATCTGCCTTGCTCGTTGTTGAAATGGCCGAAATCCTTTCTTAAGCGGGAGCCGATGTTCGACGATGCTTCTATCCAGACCAGGCATTTTAGTATAATCCCACGCGAAACAATCCCGGTATTCCCTCAACAGTGCTATCATCGGCTCACGCAGGCTCGGGTCTAGCTTCTTGCTGATAAATGTTGGTCGTGGCTTATCCCCGGTACCGATATCAACTTCCTCCAAATCGGCAGCTGATGTAAACCCGTACCCCAACTTGCCGTCGCCTGTAAAATCGACTGTGGACGCAGGTGACTCGTCATCATCTGCCATGTCGACAGCAAACACGGGGAGATGACAAAAGAAAATTTTCGGCCGACCGCACGGACCGGCCGTCTCTATATTACCCCTCGAAACTGAATGCTCATCAACTAACCAACTGCCAGAGCAGGCTAAAGTCTGTCCGTAATGTAACAGTTTCGACTCTAAACAAGAATTGTCTATTTTTTGGGGCCGGTCGCTGGGACCGGCCTCTCTAAACCTGCTAGGCTCCGTAGCGTGCCAGGATGTATTTATTCTGTGAGGCCAGTGGATAAGACCAGCCTCAATCCGTTTTTTGTCACTTCAATCCTATCACAGTCTTCTAGCGTGATCCCTGAGATCGGATCTTGCCCTTCCGCGTCCCAGGCATTCATGTCTGCGAGCGAAACCTCGCTGGAGTCATCTGCACGGACTACCTCCACTTCATCGCCATCCCATTGGACCAAACACTGGTGCATCATGGAAGGGACACAACAATTGGCGTGAATCCAATCCCTCCCAAGCAGCACTGTGTACGTACTCTTACTCTTGACGATGAAGAACGAGGTTGGGACGGTCTTGCGGCCAACTATCAACTCCACATTGAGGACGCCCTGTGCCTCCGACGGCTAGCCGTTGAAATCATTGAGCATCACATTGGTCTTGATAAGATCAGCAGCAGAACGACCCAATCGGCGCAGTACTGAGTACGGCATTAGATTGACCGCGGCGCCAGTGTCGACCAACATCCTGTTCACAGGCTTGCCATCGATGAGGCCCTTGAGATATAATCCCTTCAGGTGCTTGTAGCTTTTCTCCTTGGGCTTCTCAAAGATGATCGGCTGTGGGCCAAGATCCAGCCGCGCGACGGCCAATTCCTCTGGTTGGGGCGCCCGAAACTCCGACGGGAGCACGAACACCATATTCACATCAGCCGATGGCTTTTCATCGGCTCTTGGCTGTTTGGGGCGCCACTCCCTCCTTGGAGGGCGCCTTTCCACCCTTCGCGGGTGCCTGACTTGCTCCGCGAGATCCGGACGCGCTTTCCTCAGCACGCCGAGGTACCTTGCTTCTGCCTCCTCGAGATTGCGTAAGCGCTGCACTCTGTGCTTCTGTGAGTGGCTGAGCCCGTCAGGACACCACCGTGGACGATGATACTTATCTTCCCCTTCTAGCTCAAGATCATCCCTGGATGGCCGCTCAATATGGTCGTCGTGACGTGCTTTGGGCCCCAAGCGCTGGAACACCGACATCTCGCCTGGCTGGCGTCCCCGAGGCCTGCACTCCAAGCAATCATCGATAGCAGGCAATCGGCTCATGCCGGAATTCCAACAGTACCTGAAGAACGGGCAATGCCAGTGGTCGCGTATAGCCTGGCGCCTCCCCAGCGTCCTCCCTGTGCGGTGCTCATACTCCTCCTCTTCCGATTCATATCGGCGGCGCAACTTGTACTGATACTGGTATTTTTCTAGAAGCCGATTGGAAGCTGGGAGTTGATTGCGGATGTGACGCACTTGTTCTTCAGTAACATGTTGCTGCTCCGGCTCGTCTTCATCCTGGGGCCGTTTGCCAGAAGCGGCCTCTTTCCTTTGCTCGTCACGGCGGCGCATGGGTCCCGCCATGTTAATTTGAAACGCCAAGTTCTGGCCCTCAGGTCTAAAATCTGACAGCTCCACCACGTTAGCTTGTGGGAATGGTTGACTGTCCACCTTCATCGTGTGTTGGGCTAGAATTAATCGGCCTTGCTCGATAGCCGATTGGATCTGCCGATGCAGCTCCTTGCATTCATTCGTGGCATGGGTGAACGAGTGGTGCCACTTGCAGTACAGCCTCCCCTGCAACTCTTGCATCGTTGGTAGCTTGTGATTCTCTGGGAGCTTCAACTGCTTTTCCTTGAGCAGTAAGTCGAATATCTGCTCTGCCTTGGCCACGTCAAAATCAAAGCCCTTCACAAGCCCCTTCTGTTTGACCCACTTGCACGGGACGGGGTTTGCCCCCCGGGTCCACTCTGCCACAACCACTTCTTGTTCCCTGCTAGAATCATCAGAATCATCTGCTTGGGCCATATTCACATGGCGCTTGAATTTTTCCTGGTACAGCTCAGGGTGATAGTGTTCATACGTCGTGAGCTTCTGTACCATGTGCGCCAGAGAGGCGAATTCCAACTGAAAAGCCAGATCCTTGATCGGCTTAGCGAGCCCCAGAACTGCCAAATCGACTGCCTCCTTTTCTGTGATGCGCGTGTTCATACGTCATGAGCTTCTGTACCATGTGCGCCAGAGAGGTGAATTCCAACTGAAAAGCCAGATCCTTGATCGGCTTAGCGAGCCCCAGAACTGCCAAATCGACTGCCTCCTTTTCTGTGATGCGCGATGAGTAGCATCGATTCTTAACCTCTCTGAAGCGCTGCACGTACTCCGACACACTTTCCCCTCGCTTCTTCTTGACTTGGGCGAGGTCGGCAATCCCGGCTTCAGCAGCCTCTGAGTGATACTGGGTGTGGAACTGATCTTTCAGCTGCCTCCAAGTGCGGATCGAATCTGAGGCCAATGATGTGTACCATCCAAAGGCTGAGCCCGTGAGAGACTGAAAGAAGAACCGGACCCTCAGAGGATCCGATACTGAAATCATCCCGAGCTGAGTTAGGTATCGGCTCACATGCTCGATGGAGCTGGCCCCTTCTGACCCGCTGAACTTGGTGAACTCCGGGAGCCGATACTTGGGTGGTAACGGGATCAAGTCGTATTCGCTTGGGTACGGCTTGGAATAGCCGATCGCCTTTCTCTTGGGCAGAATACCGAACTGATCCCTTAGTATTGCGCTGATATGATCCACACTAAGAACTCCTAGGGCCGAGGGCTCAGCACTCGGCCCGGTAGCGTACTTCGCTAGCCATGCCTGTTTCTCCGCATCTGCCCCTGAAGCTCCTGTACCCACCAGATGTCCCGCGTGCATTGGACTGATGCTGTCAGGTATGTACACGCACGTGTAGCTGTGCGGGATCTCCTTAGGCGGCTCGTTCAGGAACTGGCCCTCCCCGGGATCACCGCCGATCTTGTAAACGACGTAGATCGACGAAGCCTGTGGACCTGGATTTGTGAGCGAATACGATATTAGCGGCCTAGACTGAAGTGAGTCCTCTCCCCTATGACTCCCCAGGATTGGTCCTGATGGGGAGTACTGGTTCTTGATCACCTCCTGGACGACACGATGTGCCACACGCTCGAGCTCATTCACCAGGCTTTCTGAGTGCCGATGAAGAGTGTGAGCCACCATGTAGTTCATCTCCTGGCGCAGGGCTCTGGTGCGCTCCTCTGATGGTACGGACAAGTCAACGTTGTCGAGAGCACCTTCGGGTGAGAACCCCTTCCACCTGA
This sequence comes from Panicum virgatum, assembly GCF_016808335.1. Classification (NCBI taxonomy): domain Eukaryota; kingdom Viridiplantae; phylum Streptophyta; class Magnoliopsida; order Poales; family Poaceae; genus Panicum; species Panicum virgatum. The sequence goes on from NC_053142.1 coordinate 52,872,121, forward strand.
TGCCGTGGTTGCGGGTCCTCTCGAAAGAGCCGATGAGATGGGCTTCGAACTGAGCTTTGACCTCATCGTATTTCTGCTTGTGCTCGGGGGTCAGCTCTTCATACATGACAGGGCTGGTGATCGGCGCTTGGCTCTGAGGTCCAGTCATTCCGGCGGTGGACGTTGTTGCTGATGAGTGTCCCACTGGGCGTGCCAGAATTTGTTGTCGGTCAAAACTCACCGGCGAGTAGTGACAGGCAACACGAGGAGCCGGGAGGCTGCCGGGGCGCTGGCTGGCACCGGTCCCTCGGTCAACGGCCCAGATCCTGGCACACGCCGTCGCTTCTAGAGATGCAGGGCGTGCCACCTGATCTATACCCGATCAAGAGGGTGCGAACGTGCCTTTGACGATTTGCCTACAAGCACAGACACGTGTAAACATTAGTCCGAGCCATGGTCGGCTCCCCGGGACGACTCTTGCATCAGCTTTAAAGAGCCGATCGAGTCCCGGTGTCAGATTGGATTTGCATATCCAGATGGTAATGTATAAAGCAAATAACTGCAAAAAACTGCTTCAATTAAATCTAGCTAATCTAATCCACGATAGTAAAAGCTTCACTACTAGATTGGAACATCCTACACGTAGTTAGGCCTAACGAGCGTAAAAGATAACTGAACCTTGACCAGAAAAGAGGCCTAAGAACAAGAGAAAGCCGATTCCCGGATCAATCCCTATTAAGATCAGGGCAAAGCATCTAATACGTCGCCGGATCGTCCATCCCGTTTGCAAGGCCTAAACTAGCAGATATTACGCCAATTCTTAAGTATAAGAACTAACCATAACAGATTAGATCTACTAGATAAAAAAGGAGCAGAGTGTCATCTCTACGCGACTAATTCCATGCAATGAGAATTAGTATAAGATTAAAACATGATCGCGCAGAGATGACATGATGTTCATAGATGATAAGCAACAAAAGCACGATGAATCTACTAAAAATCATGCTACGAAAATTAGGATAACTAGCACTACTCGCCATCAAAAACGCTTCAGTACGAGTAATACCAAGGTAAAAGCAAGAACAACGCTGCCCTGATCGCAAGAAGCGATCAGGGCAGCATGGCGCTTACTTGGACGAAACCCTAGAATTAGGGGTGGCGGTGCACCGAGAGTTGTTGTTTGCAAAACGTGATGACGTTCTTCCTTTTACAAATGTCATAGGGTACATATTTATAGTCTTGTAGACTTGACGACCAAGTTAAACAAAACCTAGTCCAATACGAAAACTAATCTATCTCTAATGATTACAGATAAAGAGAGCCCATTGGCTCCTGACGCACATAGATAAGAAGAGCCCATCGGCTCTTGGCATGGACCACAATCGCCTCTTCCCTGGACAATCTGTATAGGCCCATCGGCAGCTTCGGCCCATATCCTTCTCGACCAAATTCTGGTGGTAACACAGCCGATTCACAAGCCTTCTTTAATTTCCGCACTAAGCCCAACTTGCTCTTGGCCCATTAATTAACCCTGTTAATTTATGGCGATAACAGAGCGGCAGGGTAGTTTTCCGCTGCGCTGGCGGCGAGGTGGCGCTCGGCTGTGGCGCGGGGCGGTGTGTTAAACGGGGAGGAGGGCAGCGCGGTGCTGGGGGTGTGGCCTAGGGAAGGGAGGAGCGACGCATGGGGCAGCCAAGGCGGTGGCTCGGCAGCTGGCATGCGAAGAGGACTGGCGGCGGGGCAAACCGGCGGCGAGGGGCAGCGCCCCTGTTTCAGCAGAGGAAGGAAGAGGAAAGGGTGAGGCAGGGGTGGTTTTGTGATTTTTCGAAATCTCAGGGGCCTAACTAAAAGGTAAAATTTCTCATTGATCTAGGGCTCAGATGAAAAAGTGTTCAACATAATAGTTGTGTAACTTTGCAAGATCTACAACTTTCACATTGGGCAAAAACTCACTAGGTCAAAGGATTTGAAATTATTTTTAAATCCGTCAATTCTTTTAAATGCAAAAGAACACAACTTAAGTTTTAAAATTTCATGGGTAGCCATAAGCATAAACTATATCTTTTTATGTTGGTAAAAGTGAAAAACAAAACATGCACTTTAACCCCTCACAAAATTTGAAATCTTGCCTTATGCAAAACTATTTTGTAAAAAGGACCCTGCACTTTTTCAAAATTATAAAAATGCCCTTGCTATGGCAATCATATTTTAAAATTTTAAATAAATATAAACACAAAAGCTATATTTTAACTGGGTGGTTCTAGCCCATAAAACTTGGATTGTCACAATAGTAAAAAAAATGATATCATATGAACAGTAATTAAAACCAACTAAGATACAAGTGGCCCAATTACATATTATAGAACAAGAAGTGATGCCACAAAATTAGAGAAATCATACTACAAGCTGCTCTAGCAATTTAGAATTTACAGTGACATAATAGAAAATTAAAAAATCTATAATATGGTGTAATTATAGTATAAATTATTTGTAATTTGATCTGAAATGGTACCAAAAAACAAAAGTGACCAATCAAAAGGTTGAAAATGATACATGTAAAAAGCATATTATAGAACAAGTGATGCCACAAAATTAGAGCATCATACTACAAGATGCTCTAGCAATTTAGAATTTACAGTGACGTAATAGAAAATTACAAATCTGTAATAGGGTGTAATTATAGTATAAATTATTTGTAATCCGATCTGAAATGGTACCAAAAAACAAAAGTGACCAATCAAAAGGTTGAAAATGATACATGTAAAAAGAATATTATAGAACAAGAAGTGATGCCACAAAATTAGAGCAATCATACTACAAACCTGCTCTAGGAATTTAGAATTTACAGTGACATAATAGAAAATTATAAATCTGTAATAGGGTGTAATTGTAGTATAAATTATTTATAATTTGATCTGAAATGGTACCAAAAAACAAAAGTGACCAATCAAAAGGTTCAAAATGATACATGTAAAAAGAACTTACTTAGATCTAATTGTTGGCATTACAGCAAAAGCAATCATAAGACCTAGAACGATGTCATACATAGGGATTTCTGAAAAAAAGGCAATGAGCACAAACTTCAGGAAAGGGAATGCCATTTTCTCTTCCGACTTCACAATGAAGCATTCATAGGGTATTAAAAGGGAAAAAGCATAAAAAATAGCTGATATAGATGGTTCTAAAATCAAATAACTAGATGATCATCATATGATAATATGAATAATAAAAATGAAATCAAATAACGAGGCGATATATATGGTTCTAAAATCAAATAACTATTGCATACAGAAGGGCAAGCCAAGGCAAGGAAAGTGCCGGCTGACTGGCTAGCAGGGCTCAAGTAGCGCCCCTTGCTTGCCGGCCAGGGTTCGATCCCCCATGGGGACGGATTTTCCGGCAGGCAGTGCAGGGGTAAAAAAAATCCCCCTCGCTGTGCTCGCCGCAAGGCATGTCCCTTGTGGGCATGGGCCAGGGTTCGGGGGGGGGGGGGGGGGGGGGTTCCGCGGTCGGAGAAGCCGTGGTCGTTTCCTCTTAATGAAATACAGTGGGGGCCGTTTCACCCCCCCCCCCCCCCCGGCCGCGTTTTTTTGAGAAAAACATCACACCCGGGTACTGGATAGACAAACAATTTTAGCATAAAAAAATATTTGAAAAGGAGAACCTAAAATATATAAATAATAAATGAGTTGCCAAGTATAATAATGGTGATAAAATAACTCAAGATGCAAGTGAAGGCTATGATATCAACATGATCTTAACAATTTTAGCATATATCAGCGTGCAGCCCAATGTTTGAAAAGATTTAATTAATATTTACAAGAAAAAAGGATGGTCGTACTTGTAGGGGGTGAAGAAAGTACTCATATTAAAAATGAAATATCGATGGAAGTATAATAATACAAAAATCTTATGGTAATAATTATTAAAAATCTATGCTAATTGAATAAAACTTACACCATTCTGGCTAAAAAAACTGCACAACTTATACTAGTGGTGCTTGGTGTGATTACTGAGTAACACCACTTAATAAAAATCATGTGTTTAAAATCCCAAATAAGTAGGTCAAGTGTCCTTATGTGACACAACAAATCTATGGTTTTTTTGGCCACTGGGCTATAGCAAGAAGAAAAGAAAATTGTAACATTTTTTCTTCTGAGTAACTAACTATACCATTTTTTCTCTAAGCACTCGTGCAGTCCTTGGCTAATTATAGGAACAGAGGAATAATCAAGCATCTCTCGAACACGCACACAGAGAGAGAAATTATTTTTGCAACAGCAATCCTAACTATAGAACTAATTCCTACATGATAACTGAATAACAGTTGTGACAATCTTTTACAACCTCTGAATAGATCAAGCATTTCCTAAAACATACTAGGCGTTAGAAGACTTCAATCTAATATTTAGGTTGACTACCAGTAGTGTTGCTTAACAGAATAGAACAAACTAACAAGGAACAGAACAGGAAATGGTCTATAATTACTCAAAACAGAAAAAGAACAGATAAATTGCCTATCAATACATAGCTAACGGAAGACAAAACGAAGCTAGCTTTGACCATAGATCGATACAAAGTAACAAGGAACCTTAGACTAAATCACCGTGGTTCTGCTAGACCTTGTCCCTGATCCTATGCACCGTGATCAGCGGACCAGCATAGAGGTTCCAGAGCTCTGTGCACATGCCGTCCTCCGCCTGTCCACCACCTGCATGAGCAGACCCAAGGCAAACCCATGTGAAAAGCCCTCAAATCAAGCACACAACACCGAACACTAATCGAGTCAAAATCCTCTCAAAATAGACTAACAAAAACACAACTCAAATAAAAATTCCACCCTTAAAACTGGATCCAAAACAATCCGAAATCGAAAGCAAAAGGACCTAATAACCCACGTGCACAGGATAAAAAAATGCCGAGTATAGTGAGGCCGCTCGATGCGATGATGACTCAGCCAATTCGCCATTGGGGTTTGCGAACCGAGTCCATCCTATAAGGGAACGATTAAATTCTCTATGTCCACCCACTCTCGCGCCCCCCGCTGAGACGCTCAGAAAGCAGTGCACCAACTGATTTGTACCCCAAATCTCCACTCTGTAAAAATCGAGGGCTCAAAATACACCTAACAGATCTACAACTACATCCAACGGCCCTGGAACATCTGCTTCAACGCGTTGAAGCGGCCACCCCATCGCCCGCGCGCCGCGCGCAGCCGTCCCTCTGCCGCGCCCCTCGTTCGAATCTCCCCCCACCCCGCACTCATTTTCTTCCCAAAATTGGTGTCGCTTGCTCGTCTAGACGTCGGACTCCCGCGCGCCAGCCTTGAACTGGCAAACCCACACAGCGTTCCGTCGTCGCCGCTGGGTAAGGCCACGGCGGGTGGGGTGCGAAGCCAGGCGGCCGAGGCCGCCGTTGCTGCTTCGCGTGGCCGCGCGGGGTCGCCGCCGAGCGACGCTAGGCTGTGGCCCTTTCCGCACCCCCAGCGACGCCACCTCCGTCGAGGGGCTCGAGGCCACAACCACACCACGCGACGACCCCAGGGACACGCGGGCCGCCGACATCGGGCCGGTGCCGGCGACTCGGCTGCCGCTGGCACGGCAGATCCCGGACGAGGAGGCGACGACCACCAACATGGCACGTGCAGTTTTTCTCGTTCTTGGCTCGATTTCTCAAATCCGAGCATTTAGGGAGCTTTTGGTTTGTTTGATTCGTGCAAAGACATGTGTTGATGCTACTCCATGAGTGAATTTGATTGAATCAACACGAGCACGAAGAAACGAACCAATTTCGTTTTGGTGAGAAAAACTACATTCTTGCTCGTGATCTGAAATTCCTGGAGTTTGAGTTCGAATTGAGACATGACTCTTTCGGGATAGCTTACCAACTCCATGGAGATCACCTATGCAAAGTTTGGGAGCGATTCCTTTTGATTTGGTCAAGTTTCGGGCGTTTTCCTCTTTATTTATCCCGTCGTCCTTCTCTTCCAAGCTGCGGCAGCGGGTGCTCACCAAGCAGGCTGTGGCGGCTAAGATGGTGGTTGCTGTGCTCATATCTGAAATCTCAGTTTTGGGTAGCTGACTATTCTTGCTATTTCCTGTTTGAGTTGCTACCCTTGTGGTGCATAGCTAGAACCAAATTATGAACTGAACAACTGACACTGCCCCAAAAATACATGTAGTCGTGACCACAATTTACAATATCATAATATTGTCCCCTCATGCTTAACTTGTACAGGTCAAGGAAGTAACTTCACTTGCATTTTTTTTCTTATAATAGATCTTTCCTTACTATCTTGTTTGCTGTATCTTGTTGCAGTTCTTGGAAGCTTTCTTGCAGCAGTTAACAAATTCATTGCTGATCGTTATTCTTGGAATTACACAGTATCCGAATACCATGTGTACGAGTTCTTTAGGGTCAGCATACGCTCCCATTTGAGTTGTCGGCGAGGATATAGGTTGGGGTTGGCGGTATGGTGTTAATTTGGGCCCATTTGAGTTTGGAGATTCTGCTTGCTTGTGGTCTCCTTGGCATTAAGTGTAATCGATCTTTTAGCTGCCATGTTTTCAGGTTATGGTCTTATGTATCTCACCCTTTCCTTTTTTTCAGGTTATGGTATGGATGGCAGATGGCTACATACGACTGAAGCTTGCGGAGGGTATGCAGCCACAGCCTAGCTAGGCCGACGGCCTATTGCCAGTGGCTGGGGACTGAACGGATCATTTTTGCCGCCACTTCCCACAAGAATGGCTCGACAATCTCTGCAGGTAGTTCCTTCCCTCGCGTTAGGGAAACTGCAATTTTCTTCACGTTCCAGATTCAATGAGAGCTATTCACATATTGTAGCTATCTATGGTTGTGATGCAGTTTCAAATCATATGATTTGTTTCGGGCTTTTATTATACTCTGAATTCCGTTGATTAGATCAACACTACCAATTTCTGAAACTGAATGCAAGACTGTTCTAAGATTTTAGGAAAACTGCATGTTTTCTCTGGGTTGAATTGATGTAAGCAATCTTAGGCTTTATTAAAGCAGGATAGCAGTTAAACTTTTCCATCAGCACTGACTAAAAAGATATATGTTCTAGGAAAGTATGCCGTTTCAAACTGAGTTAGCTTGTGCCGTTTCAAGATGTACTGCTTTCAATTGTGATCAAATTTAATTTGTTCCATTCCTGAGTTTAGGGTTGCATTGGATTTCAGAGAACAGGACATGTTAATTTGTGGAATGGCTGCAATGAATAGTAGCAGTTGATTTCAGCTCACTCCATTGTTCAGAGAATAGTACTGGTTAGCTTTAGCAGGTAAATTTTTAGTTGTAGGTATACCATTCAAATTAGAAGCAGACCAGAGAGAATTTCCTCATGATTTTGTTTTGTGAACTGAATGCATGTTATCTGCGAGAATTTCCTCAGCTTGGACTAGGAATCTGCAGGAACAGCGTGGTGAGTACTTGTTATTGGACTAGGAATCTGCAGAATCAGCGTGGTGAGTTTGGAAAATACAGAATGTATTTCCAGGTTTTCATGAAATGAGTTTCAGGTAGCAAAAGAAGGAACCGAAATACAGTTACCATGTAGTATTTCAGTATCACTGCATCAGCCATTCTATTCTCAATCAATCTGAACTTTGTGATAATGGCAACAAAATATATACCAAGCAAAAAAAAAACTTAAAAATATTTGGATTGCATTTCGTAGGAATTTTTTGGTGGATATCACCCTAAACTTTGTGATTCACAATAATCCTGTGCGGTGTTGCTGAGTATATCAAGAGGGACCTGGGTCCAGGGCTCAATCTCAGTGAGGCATTTAGAGCATTCTTCTGAAGCACGTGTTTTGGGTTGGCATTTAGCAAAAAGCTGGAAGCTTTGCTTTCTTTAAGCCTAGATTTACTTAGCATATGCTATGTATCTTTACTCAATGTATACAAGCGTGTTTTTCTTGTTGCTTGTTTTTGTCACTACAACTGGAATCCCAATGTGTCACTCTTATATTCTTGCTGAATTCTGTTGCATCTCATGGAACAGGCAAGTCTCGATAGAGGAAGGGGAAGGCAAGGCGAAGGACCTTGCCGTCATGTTTATTGAAACCAGTGCTAAAGCTGGGTTTAACATTAAGGTATGCTTCAGAAATATAAACCGCTCACATGTCTCCTGTCGGAGTAGTGTGTTTTTCTTTGGGAAGGCCTTTATTTTTCTGCCTGTCACTGACCATCACAAACTTGTGAGCACGCGTTATTCCGTAAAATTGCTGCTGCACTTCCTGGCATGGAGACACTCTCATCAGCGAAGCAGGAAGACATGGTTGCTGTGAACTTGAGGTCCGGCAATGAAAATTCATCCCAGTCTCAGGTTCAGGCTGGGGGATCCAGTTGTTAGTTGTTGTCTGTGACACTTATTGCTCATGATCTTTGAGACCCTGAGCATCAGAACACGTTATCACCTGTTGGCTGCTACTTGGCCTTCTACGGCTTTACGCTCGGTGGAGGAGCAAAGAAGATGGAGGAGCCTGTGAAGGAAGCGAAACGAGCAGGGCGGTGCTTGTGGAGGGCGCGAGGGCTCCACCATCACGCTGGCATGTGCGTGACATCCGCCGCGGCCCCGTCCTCTCTTTCATGGCTACCAGGCGTGTGATTCATTATGTGAAAAAAAATTGGTTCTACAATATATAAGAGCATCAGTAGATGTTACATGTTAGACATGCTTCTAAGCAAGTTTGTCCATTTGGCACAACAATCTTATGTAGAAATTCAAAGGGAATGAAGCTAAAGATAATATTCCTCATTCAAGAAATTCTCAATCTTATGAAGTATGTTTCTCAGCTTGGACTAGGAATCATGTATTACTTGGTGTATGTTTGAAATTTGTCCGTGGCCCACGGGCACCTTACTAGTACATGAGTAAGAAAACAAATTCATCCCCAAAAAATGGTTTTGCTACATCACCAACACTTTAACTGCTATACAAAACACACAAAATTTTTGAACGCCAACAATGACATACATTTAATATGCTAGACAAAGTACGCATCATGAGGTCCAAAAAACTTCAGGTGAGATAAACAAATTCAATCTCACAAAGCAACAGACACAAAAAAATTGTTGTATATAATTCAATTAAGGTGAGTCATGTTGAAGAGTACAATGTATATATCAAAAAATTACATGGACAACTAATTTAATTCATGTGAGATCACATATTAATTCAATTCATTTTAGATGGATGGAGTGCCACGTAGGAAGAAAAAAAATCCACTTGCTACATGTACAGAGGACCTCTACTTTCAGGTGATCAGATCATACGAGAACCAGCTACAGTGACACAAAGTAAATATGGGAAAAATATTACTTGCAGGTAATTTTTTTTGGCATCTAACACTATAAACAAGTCAGATGACATGTTGAATAAAAAAAGAAGCTACTGCTGCTGCCAAGCAGACAACTGTGTAGTGAAGAAATGGGGAACAGCTATGATCGAAATTTTTTTGGTAGAGGCTAGCTGATATGCCACAAATCCATACCACACCAAGTGAACTGTAACTAAAGTAGATAAACAAGGCCGGGTGGGGAAAGACCGCCCCACCGGTATTAAGCTAAGAAGAAGCCTCGGCTTCCCCGACCGAGAAAATCCCCGAACCCCAGCCCCACCCTGACACTGGGAATCGTAACCCCTGGGAATTGCCTGGGCCATATACGGTCCTCAGGCCGACCTGGGCCGGCTCTTACCAGTGCTTTGGCACACGGGACCGGCGAGAGGATTTTTTTAACCATAGCCTGAAATTCGCTCCGATGGGGATTCAAACTCAGGACCTGTGGAGTGCCGCTCGAGTGTCTTAACCGCTAGGCTAAGCACCCTTTGGCTAACTAAAGTAGATAAACAATTGAAAAGGAAAACCCAAGTTATAATTGACAAATTGTGTAATACTCCATCCGTTCCAAATTATAAGACATCCCAAGAATCTTTGAGAGTCAAAGCAATCTCAAGGTTGACAACCACCAAGAGCCGCCCCATGCCCTCAGCACAGCCGAGGCCGAGCACTAAGCTAGAAGGAAGGAATAAGGGCAGGACAAGCACCACGCCCACTCCCGTACCTGTAATGCTCTTTGAAACTAAACCATGCGCGTGCAAAGAGAAGCTATAACATTTGCCAAGGGAACCTAGAAATTACCATGCTAATAAAAAGAATAAAAATATCTGAATGGTTGATGTTATAATTATTCATCCAACATTTTAGAGTAACCCAGGGAGTTTCTATAAGTAATATGATACTAATGGATTCCATAAGCAAATCCGTGCAAATAAATATCACATTGTAACAGTATCATGCATATGCTGGTAGTTTAGGTTGAACCGAGTTAATGCAAATAACATTCTGCCATCAAGCATTATAATGCAACTAAAATACACCGACGCCGATAAGAACTTTGCCGACATTTGCAGTGAAAATAAAATATAAGTGAGGAATACTATGCTCGTGCATTACATGGACATTGACAAAACCGTTTAGCAACAACACCGGCAGCTAGCGCATGAGGACAAGAGATCGGTGAGGACTTCACTGATATCAAACGCCGGCATCTCAAGTCTTAGGAACCACAAACTGAGATTTTGGTGAGAAAAATAATCATGTGTGCGTGAGAGGCCAAAGGAGAGAGGCTCTTGTTTTAAATGATTGCGGGGCTCACATGATGGTTCAGCAAAGTTTGAGAGTGTAGGGCTGATGAATCGTGTATCTTAAGTGGCTGTTGCCCGTAAGGTTTGACTCACCATAAGAGAACTTCTTAAGATGGAGATGCGGTGGTGGTAGAGGTACCCCCACAGGAAAAGCAGGTAATCACTTTCTTGGATTTATTTTAGGATTTATCTACGGTATTCTTTTAGTGGTAAGGTGATATACTGGCCGTCAATAATGAGGCGCTTGTAGTGATTTCATTAATCTCAAAATCTAGCAATCAGTCCCTCGAAGGGCGTTCTAAAGGATAGGATCTGCATGTGTGTATTCGTTAGGGTGAGCATGTGTGCGTTTGTGAGCATAGTCTTACCAAAAAAAAAAAAAGAAGAGACGGTAATCACACTCAACTTGAATCGATGTACATGCTGGATTCAATGGAGGCGGATCCAAATTTGAAGCAATGTTTTAGCCACTTCACAAAATTTGTACAACGAGGAGAACCATCTACGGATCAGGCCAATAAAAGAACATGGATCGAGTAGCCCATTTGTAGGGGCGTATTGCTTTACTATCCGGCGTGCATTCCAGATTCAAAGTGCTGCCAAGCATGCTTTATATTCACATTCACACAATAATATTAATATATTATTGGGCCATCATTCCAAATCCCTTGTCGTCAACAAAGTCTTTAATATATGCTACTCTAAAGCTCATGCAGCTTTTTAGAAACAAAGTCTTTAATATATGCTACTCTAAAGCTCATGCAGCTTTTTAGAATGCAATGTTAACATTTAAGATGCTATCTGTAAGGCAATGCTGGAAAAATAGGCCCATGGAGAGGCCCATTTTAGAAATTCCAAAGCAAGAGTGCATGGCAACCTTTAGTCCTATATTGCTATATTGCTAGTTTAAGTTGGTGTAAGCCACCCTCTTGTGTCTAAACATACAACAAAGGGAAGAATGGGGGCTGATTTACACAATGCACACGCGTGCGCATATTCACGTATGTTTTCGCGTGATGGACCGCGTGAATTGTGACGCAGCCAAGTATGTGTGAATCTTTTGCCGGGAATTACTACTGCTGTTTAATGGTGTTTTATAGCGCAATTGATCTGCTGTGATTGTGAGCAGCTCTCTCTTGCCTATAAGAAGACCTGGAGACGTCCAGGTAACACACACACACACACACACAAAAGACAATCCACATTCCTCTCTCTCTTTTTCCTGCTGGTGAACTGTGCTGTAGTGCTGAGCTGCTGGTTCTCGCCGGCTCTTCTTCTTGGCGTGGACTGAGGAGAAGAGTGAGTGGTATCTCTGAGCCGTTGCCGTCTGTCGGTACCCTGTAGCAGGGATACCCACTCTTCCTGCAGCAAGGCAGGACCTGCGTAGTTATCCGTAACTGCACGGGAAGGACGGAGTAGCCAGGTCCCACAGGCCAGGCTTTTCCCTCACCAGGCCAACGGCCCCGGACCGTTCCCCGCCTGGGGATGGGTCCGGTGACGCCACGTGTCTCTAAGGAAGGGAAGCTCCGAGCTGACCGCCGAGACCTCGGACCCCCAGAGGGGTCCGGGACCTCCTGCGCCCGTCCGGACTCCCCTCACCATGTAGGGGTCCGGAGCAGCCACGTGTCCCGGAGGCGCGGGATCGTGCGCGAGTCTTCCGCAGGAAGACTCGCCCACCCACCGCATTTAAAGCGATGGACAAGGCGTGCTCTGCCGCCGCGGTACACGAGACAGCCTTTGTCAGGCCCCGCTGTGCACCGCGTATTACCAAGGAGCACAGTGGAGCCGCCTGTGCCGCACCCGCGCAGAGCCTGCCTGCAGCATTAAATGGATACGACAGCACGGCGCTTTTCCATCATGCCGCCTACGCCGCAAGCTACACCGCCCGCTTAAGCAACGTGGCGGGCGATGCCACTAGCTACGTCAGGCTCCGTCTCGACAAGACTGCGCCAGGACATGATGGACGAAGGGCTCCGGGAGCAGGCGAGGGAATCCAAGAGAGATCTCCTTTGCCTGCGACGCCATAATATATGAACAGTACGTTATACTGCATCATTGGACCCACCTGTCGGGGACCCAACGGCTGTGTACGCGCCCCCTTGAGATATAAAAGGGAGGCGCTCGCTGCGCACAGGACAATCCAGACAGACTCAAGCCCTCGCAACCTTCTCACTCTCATGGGAAGGCAATACAACACACAGTGGACGTAGGGTATCACGCTCCGGCGGCCCGAACCACTCTAAATCCTGCTGTGTTCATCGTGTTCTTGAGTGAGATTGATCTAAGACTAGCTAACCCCCGAGTACACACCCTCTGGGCTAGGGCGGGTGCCTTCCGCCACCCAGCTGTGGTTAGCAGCACCACGACATTTGGCGCGCCAGGTAGGGGAATTAGCTGGTCGCAGTTCATCTCTTCTTCGTCCCCATGGTTCGCGTGGACGACGTGGAGATGACGGAGGGTGTGGCGTCCTCCACGCCACATGCCTCTCACGTTCCTGCTCCAGGGGCAACTGTGCCTGTGGAGCAGCCACCGTTGGCGGCGGCGCGCGCCGCTCGCCGGCAAGAGTCAGGGCGCCCATCAAGGACCCCCTCACAGGCTGCGAGCGGCGGAGCGCTGGTAGCAGCTAGGGAGTTGCTTCGCAACCCTCCAGCTGAGGCAGCCTCGCCAGACGCCCTGAAGCAGTGGCGGGACGACGTTGACCGTCTCCTCCACCTGGCTCAGGCCCCCTCCAGTTCTGCAAGGACTGGGCAACGACCTCCGCCCGGCAACGCGGTGGTACCTTACCGCCAGCGTCAGGGCGGGGCGTCGGCGTCCGTGCGCTCCCCTACCGTGAGGGGTGCACGAACAGAAGACTTGCGGGCGGAGCTCAACCACCGGCGCGCAGGAGAGGATGCCCGCGTCTCCGTCGAGAGGGCACGCGAGCGCCGTCTCAACATTGAGGGTCGCAACCTCAATGCTGATCTGGACGCGCTGGCACCTAGGCCTCCGGTGAACGCCCGGATACAGTCAGGTGCACCGGTGGCTGGGGTGGGCTGTGCTGCACTTGTGGAGCACCTCTGCGCCGTGGCATGGCCGCCCAAGTTCCGCCCCCACCTGCCGGAAAAGTACGACGGTACCACTAACCCGTCAGAATTCCTGCAGGTGTACGTTACCGCCATCACAGCGGCTGGTGGTAACGGCGCCGTCATGGCAAGCTACTTTCATGTAGCCTTGTCTGGGCCAGCCCGGACCTGGCTCATGAACCTCACACCTGGGACGATCCAGTCCTGGGAAGAGCTCTGTGCGAGGTTCACAGCGAACTTCGCTAGTGCATACCAGCAGCATGGTGTGGAGGCACACCTTCACGCCGTGAGGCAAAAACCCGGGGAAACGCTCCGGGCCTTCATCTCACGCTTCACCAAGGTACGGGGTACCATTCCTCGTATCTCAGATGCATCTATTATCACTGCTTTCCGCCAGGGGGTATGTGATGAGAAGATGCTCGAGAAGCTAGCGACGCACGAGGTGGAAAGCGTCACTACGCTTTTCTCCCTGGCAGACAAGTGTGCCAGGGCCGCTGAGGGCCGTGCATGGCACTCAGCCCCCCAAGACGGAGACACCAAAGCTGGTGGCTCCAGTGCTACCGCTCAGGGCGGTGGCAAGAAGAAGAAGAATAAGAACCGGGGTCGCGGGGAGCCGCATTCTGGCGGACCAGTCGTTGCAACAGCAGCGCCAGCGGCGGCGCCGGCAGCGGCGGCAGCGGCTGGGGGCCAGAATGCACATGGTAAACGCCCTCGCCCGCAAGGTGGAAGTGGAGGTTCATGCCCAGTGCATCCCACCGCTCGCCACAGCGCCGCTGACTGCCGCGAGATCCAAAAGCTCGCGAAGCGGGTCAGTGGGCGGCGTGAGCAGTCCTCTAAGGACGGTTCACCCCCTCCTCGCCAGCGGGCCGGCATGGAGAAGGCCTCCGACGGCGGGGCCGTAGCCGGAGAGAAGGAGCTGGGGTACCAATCCCCCGCTCGAGAGCTGAAGGGCGTCTACCACGACGACGACTCTGATTCCGACAACGGCGACCGCCGCAAGAAGCTATACGTAATGTATGGCGGAAGCTGGGAGCTTGTTTCCCGGCGGGACGTGAAGACCCTTCGCCGGGAGGTCCTTTCGGTGAAGCCGGGGGTCCCGAAGGCGGCGCCGCACCAGAGGTGGATGAACACCACCATCTCTTTCGGGCCATCCGACTGCCCGGAGAATATGGCCGGAGCTGGTGTGCTACCTTTAGTCACTGCTCCTGTCATATCCAACGTGAGGCTCTACCACGTGCTGATTGACGGTGGGGCTGGCCTCAACGTCATCAGTTATGCAGCGTTCAAGCAGCTGCAGATCCCGGAGTCCAAGCTGACTCCCTCTCGCCCATTCTCCGGAGTGGGCCCACACCCGGTGTTCCCTCTGGGGAGCATCACATTGCCGGTCACGTTCGGGACCGAGGAGAACTTCCGCACAGAGAGCGTCATGTTCGATGTTGCGGAGGTGAACCTTCCGTTCAACGCCATCATTGGCCGACCGGCACTCTACCGCTTCATGGCCATTGCCCATTATGGGTATTTGGTCTTGAAGATGCCTTCCCCTGCCGGAGTCCTCACCGTGCAGGGCGACCGCACCGCTGCCGTCGCTGCAGTTGAGAGACTGCATGCTCTGGCGGCAGAGGCTGCACATTCCGAGGGGGATCCGTCCACCTCGCAACCTAAGGCGCCTGCAAAGGCTCCCAAGGTCCAACCGTCCGATCCGGACCATGTTCCCGTGAAGACGGTGCAGATTGGAGCGGACTCCACCAGGACCACCCGCATCGCGGGGAACCTGGAGGAGAAATAGGAAGACGCGCTCATCGCTTTCCTCCGGGCAAATGTCGACGTGTTCGCCTGGGAACCGTCACAGATGCCCGGGATCCCCAGGGAAGTGATCGAGCACAATCTGAGGATTTACCCCGACGCCACGCCGGTGCGCCAAAAGCCTCGGAAGCAGTCTGTGGAGCGGCAGAACTTCATCCGCGAAGAAGTCCGCAAGCTCCTACACGCCGGCTTCATCGAGGAGGTCCACCACCCTGAGTGGTTGGCCAATCCAGTCGTCGTCCCAAAGGCCAACGGGAAGCTTCGTATGTGCATCGACTACACCAGCCTCAACAAGGCATGTCCAAGAAACCCCTATCCTCTTCCGCGTATCGATCAGATCGTGGACTCCACCTCCGGGTGTGACCTTTTGTCTTTTCTAGATGCATACTCTGGTTTCCACCAGATTCAGATGTCTAGAGAGGATAGGAAGCATACTGCCTTTGTAACAGTAGATGGGCTTTATTGCTACATTGTCATGCCGTATGGTCTAAGGAATGCCTTGCCCATGTTTGTACGGGCTATGAACAAAACATTCTGTAATCTAATTAGAGATATTGTTGAGGTTTATGTCGATGACATTGTAGTCAAGACTAAGGTAGGGTCAACACTAGTGGAGGACCTGTCCCTCGTCTTCGACCGACTCCGCGCCACGCGCATGAAGCTGAACCCAGAGAAGTGCATCTTCGGCGTCTCAGCGGGGAAGCTGCTGGGTTTCCTGGTCTCACATCGAGGCATCGAGGCAAACCCAGCCAAGATCAAGGCGATCGAAGCAATGAGGCCTCCTGGCCGCATCAAGGACGTCCAGAAGCTTACGGGATCTCTCGCTGCTCTTAGCCGCTTCATATCGAGGCTGGCCGAGAGGGCCCTTCCCTTCTTCAAGCTATTGAGGAGGTCCGGTCCATTTTCTTGGACCAAAGAGGCTGAACAGGCCTTCCAGGAGCTGAAGCAGCACCTCACCTCGCTGCCAGTATTGGTGGCTCCAGAACCCGGTGAGCCGTTGTTTCTGTATCTCGCTGCATCTGCGGAGGCAGTCAGCATGGTGCTGGTCGCCGAAAGGACGGAGCAAGCTCGCCAGGGGAGCACTAAGGTCCTCCTGGCCAAGGATGGTGAGCCGGACCCCGGACACGGGGGCCCGTCAGCCTCACCCCATCTTGAAGGTTCGGACCCCGCACAAGCGGGTCCGGAGGAGCCTCGTCCCATTGGGAACCCAGAACCGCTGGGGGCCCAAAGGCCTGATGTGGTGGACAAGGGAGAGCCGGACCCGGTAACTAGGGTCCGCACCGTCCAAAAGCCAGTCTACTACGTCAGCGAAGTCCTCCACGAGGCAAAGGCCAGGTATCTTGAGACACATAAGCTTATCTATGCAATACTTATTGCGTCCAGGAAACTGCGCCACTACTTTCAAGCACACCGAGTTGTTGTAGTGACCTCTTACCCGTTAAGAGCGATCCTGCACAACTCCAACGCCACAGGCAATATCGCCAAGTGGGCAGCAGAGCTGGCAGAGTTCCAACTGGACTTCCAGCCACGCCATGCAATCAAGAGCCAGATCCTGGCTGATTTCATAGCAGAGTGGACTCCTTCCCCAAGTAATTCTGGGGGTCCGGTCGTCAACGCTGGACCCCCGGAGCCGGAAATCAGGACACCAGTTTTCACCGAGCCTCACTGGACGCTCTTCTTCGATGGGTCCGCCCGCGAGAAGTGGGCCGGAGCTGGTGTGGTCCTCATCGACCCCAACGGAGATCAGCTGAAGTACATGGTGCATCTAGAGTTCAAGGCCACCAACAACATGGCGGAGTACGAAGCTCTGATCTTCGGCCTGACGCAAGCCCTCTCATTGGGGGTCCGGCAGCTTCTGGTGAAGGGGGACTCACAGCTAATCATCAAGTAGGTCCGAGGGGATTGCAACTGCAACAATCCCCAGCTCACGGCATACCTCATACACGTGAGGAAGCTCGAGAAGGACTTCGACGCCTTGGAACTACAACATGTTCCCCGCGAGCTCAACTCAGCAACAGATGATCTCTCCGCGAGAGCATCTACCTGGGCACCCGTGCCCGAGGGTGTCTTCGAAAGACGGCTGCTGAAACCTACCGCCCAGACTGCCGAGCTGGGTGAAGGGGATCAAGCTGGCACCTCGAAGCCAACGGTCCCGGTAGCACTCCACCTATGGTGCCCGACCTGGGCTGTGTGCTCTGTTGAGGAACCTGGCGTCCTCACAGAGCCACCCCCACCTACTCTGGGAGCTCCCGATGCATGGATCTCCGAGATCCGGGACTACCTGAAAGATAACATCCTCCCTGACGACGATGTCTCTGCTGAGCGTATAGTCCGATTGGCTAAACGCTACGCGGTGGTAGAAGGGGATCTCTACCGCCGTGGCGCCAACGGTGTCCTCATGCGGTGCATTTCCCAGGGAGAGGGCCGCGAGTTGCTCGCGGAGATCCATGGAGGCGAGTGCGGAAGTCATTCCTCCTCTCGCACGCTTGTTGGCAAGGCCTTTCGGCATGGATTCTACTGGCCAACAGCACTCCAGGATGCGGCTGAGCTGGTGAGGTCCTGCAAAGCATGCCAGTTCCATGCAAAGCAAATACACACCCCAGCTCAGGCTCTGCAGATGATTCCGCCCTCATGGCCATTCGCTGTGTGGGGTGTGGATATTCTAGGGCCATTCCCCCGGGCTGTCGGCGGCTGCCGGTTTCTCTATGTCGCCATCGACAAGTTCACCAAGTGGCCGGAAGTTACTCCTGTGGTGAATATCACTAAGAAATCGGCAGTCGCATTCCTCAGGTCCATTGTGTGCAGATTTGGCGTCCCAAACCGCATTATCGCGGACAACGGGACCCAATTCAAAAGCAGGCTCTTCCAAGAGTACTGTGAGGACATCGGCATCCAGCTATGCTTTGCTTCCGTAGCACATCCCCGCAGCAAAGGACATGTTGAGAGAGCGAATGCAGAGATCCTCAGGGGACTCAAGACCCGCACCTACAACTGCTTGAAGAAGCACGGTGCCAAGTGGGTTGACGAGCTTCCATGAGTACTATGGGGCAACCAGACCACACCCAGTCGAGCCACCGGGGAGACTCCGTTCTTCCTGGTCTACGGGGCTGAAGCATGCCTTCCCCCAGAAATTCACCTGGGCTCACCACGGGTCCAGACCTTTGACGAATCCATGCAGGAGCAGCTGCGGTGCGACGACGTGGACCTCGTTGACGAGCGAAGGTGGCGAGCAGCAATTCGAAACGCACGATACAACCAGGCGCTCCGGCGTTATCATCAACGGTTTGTGCACAGCAGGGAGCTCCGGGCTGGAGACCTCGTCCTCAGACGGATCCTGAGCCGAGCAGGACTCCACAAACTCTCCCCCAGCTGGGAGGGGCCCTTCAGGGTTACAGAGGTATGCCGGCCCGGATGCGTTCACCTCGCCACAGAAGATGGAGTGCCGCTGCCCAACCCATGGAACATAGAGCATCTGCGTAAGTTTTACACCTAGGCAGAGCAGGGAAATAAACTTTTCCTTTGTAATAAGATAGAGTTAGCGTGCGGCCCAGAGTGGTTGAGGGCCACCCTCGTAAACCCGACCTCTGGCATCCATCGCACTGGCGGCTAACGCGCGGCTCAGAGCGGTAGAGGTCCGACCTCGTAAACCCGGCCTCTGGCATCCATCGCACAAGCCATGTACATCAAGATTGCAAAGGAAAGATTTCTTCCTAGTTCTGTCTTTGTGTCAAGGTTAAATTACACATTTTGATTCTCGGAAACTTCGTTTTTCTAACCCCCGCGGGGACCTCTACTCTTGTTGCTACAACTAAGATCTGCATTGAGCTGCTGGACTGCCGTACAGATCCGGACCCTCTTGCTGCTGGAGAGGGGTCCGGACCCCTAAGGACCTACTCTGGAGAGCGGGAGCTTGTTTCCGGGGGTGGTCCGGAGTCCTGTGTAGCCGCTTAGCTGGTTCCGTACCCAAAAGCCTACACACTCCGCCACCCTGTAACAAGTGCTCTAGTACCTGGAGCCGGGTAATTAGGGGCCCGGACCTCGTTTCAGCTCAGCAATTGGCTTCCTAAGTACAAAACGACATGTCCAGCCTTATACCTCAAAGGATCGAGTACAACAAAGCGACCTCACCCACTGCTGCGGAAGGTCTGGGACGCTGAAGCCAGGTCCGGAAAGATCGTGCTGTTTCCTGGAGTGGTCCGGAGCCCTGTGTAGTGCCTTAGCCTGGTTCCGTACCCTAAGCCTACGCACTCCACCACTCTGAAGCAAGCACTGAACTACCTGGGCCTGCGCATCTAGAGCCCTGGACTTGGTACCAGCCTAGGATTGGTCAGGAATGAGCCCCGCGGGTCTGCTACTAAGCTATAACTTTGAAGTGGTACACAGGTTAAAACTTGATTAGTGGTAGTCAGTCTCAAACCATTGAGCCTACCTACCAGGGGGTCCGGGTATCCGCTTCAAAGCTTTCATGCAGGATAAGAGCCAGTCTCGATGGTAGACAGACTCATAGCAACTGAGTCTCTCTCCCAGGGGGCCCGGGGCATCCGCTTTGTCCCAGACATCATGGATGAATTCTGCATGCGTCAAATAGCTAAGATGCAGTATCGTTGCTACTATATAAGCGAACTTGATTCTTCTATCTGTACTCCTGTATACTACACAGGGAACAAGGCGCTTGCTCGTCTTACAGGCTATGCAGCCCTATGCCAAGGAGGTCCGGAGTATCTTCTACGGCTCAGATGGCAGACAGGTCCAAGCAACTGAACCTATCTGCCAGGGGGCCAGGGCGCCGGGGTGCTGCATACTGCAAATCAACAACTGACAAACAGCTAAGTTGAAGTTTTTTCTACTTCAAAAAATTTAAGCTAGTACAAAGTTTGTTACATAATGCAAAAGGAAAAAGATACAATGCCCAGCTCAAGGGTCTGCAGGCTCTCGCTTGAAGTAGGCGGCGACGAAGTCAATGACCTCCTGCACGCTGTCCCGAGCGGCGGCCTCCGTCTCCGCTACAGGGCCATCGACCACGGGCGCCAGCGAGATGGTCGGGTCGTGGCTCCGGAGGCAGGTCAGGATGTGCTCCGCCACCAGCCGGATCAGCTCGCGGCCCTCGGTTTCAAGCTGTCCAGCAAGGACTGGCCCCAGGCACTGGAGCCTATCCGAAGCAGAACTCAGCACCGGGAGGGCGTCAGCTATCGAAGCTGGCGGCTCCGTCACCTGGATCGGGCTCAGACCAAGTGGTACCAGCGCTAGGCTCGCTTCGGTTGCCCAGTCAGCAATCCGCTGGGCCTCAATGCGCTGGTCTTCCTGGTGCTTCCGGACCGCCTCCCGGACCGCCTCTTGCACCCGGGTGTCCAAGGCCGCCTTGGCCACCTCGAGCTCGCGGGACCTCTCCTCGAGCTCGTGGGACCTCTCCTCTAGCTTGGTCTCCCTCTGCTCCGCCCATGCTTTCCGCTTCTTGAGCGATTCTCGCTGGCGCCCAAGCTCCTTCTCTATGCCAGTGGCGTGAGGCTCCCGCTTGGCGAGGGACTTCCGGCCCTCCTCCAAATCCGCCTCGTCGGCAGTCAGCTGGCGGGCTCTCTCCTGCAGTTGTTCATGCCATCCCTGCAGAGTCGCAGAGAAGACGTCGAGCTCCTGCCTCCGGACCTCGAGGTCCTCGCTGCGAGTCTCCAGCTCGGACTGTTGGGCTGCGAGGTGAGCCTCGAGGTCGGACCGCTGAGCAGCGAAGCCAACAACCTCCAGGGTGAAGTCCTGCTCCCGCTGCGCCAAGGATTTCTCTCGGTTTGACACCACGAACTCTCGGTCAAACACCTTCCTAAGGTTGGCTCGGTAGGCCTCTTGGTCCGCCTTGAGTTTTGACCGAGTTTCCGCGGCGCGGGAGGCTTCAGCCTTCGTGGCGGACGCGGCCGCGTCGGGTGCGGTTGCGGTCGCCGCGTCGGGTGCGGCTGTGCCTAGTACCGGCGCCCCCACCACCGATACGTCAGGTGCGGCTGCGCCCTGCACCGGCACCTCCACCACCGTGTCGGGTGCGGCTGCGCCCAGCACTGGCGCCTCCGCCGCTGAAGCGTCGGGGGCCGCGGCGTCCAGAGCTAGCATTTCAGCCGCCACGGCATCGGGTGCGGCTGCACCCAGCACCGGCGTTTCCGCCGCCGTTGTGTCGGGTGCGGCTGCGTTCAGTATCGGCGCCTCCACCGTCGCCGCGTCGGGCGCGGCTGCACCCAGCACCGGCGCCGCCGCCGCCGCCGCCGCGCTGAGCACTGTAGAGTCTAAAAATGACACGCCAGTCAGCATCACGTCACGCACCACGGGGCTAGCACAGGTCGCCGTACCTGAGGGTCCCGCACTTGCTGTCGCCGTCGCTGTCGACGCCAAGGCCGCCGCCGCCTGGGCACCTGCCGATGTGCCAGCGATGGTAGAAGAACCGCTGGGGCGGGAAGCCCTGGTAGCAAAACAGAAAAGCCATCAAAAAACAAAAAAACAGAGCACCGGCGCAAGGGAGGAGAGCAGGATGACACTAACCCAGAAGTACCGGGTACCCAGCGTCCCCGGAGCCCGGGCCTCTTCTCTTGCGGCTGCTGCTTTTGTTGCTGCTGCCCCTGCAGCTGCGATGCAGGAGCAACCCGGGCTTGCTCCCGCTGCTGCTGTCCCTGTGGCTGCGGCATGGGCGCAACCCGGGGTCGCACCTGTTGCTGCTGATGCCGCCCGCGTGCCTGCTGCCGCTGCTCTTGCGGCTGCTCCTCCTGCTGCTGCTCTTGCTGCCGGCGGGAAGAATTCCTCGGCGGCGATGGTGGTGGTCCAGTTGCGCCAGAGGACCCGTGGGGGCCGGCAGCCCGGGAGCTACCCTGGCCTGCGCCCTCAGAAGACCTCTGGAGCTTCACGGCGGGCTCCGAGACCAGGGTCCCATCGCCCCGGAGTAGCCTCCGCCGGCCTGCGTCTCCCGATGACGCACCGGAGCTGCTCTGTGCCCGGCTGGAGCCGGCCGCGGCCGCACTACTAGCCGCGGCCTGCTTCCCCTTCGTGGTGGCGCCGGACCCCGCAGCGCTCAGCGTAGCCTGATCCCCGGACGTGCCAGGGATCCGGAGCCCACGGTTCGGGTCACCTCCGGTCTGCCGTGGGGCCAGTCCCCCGTCGTCCAGGGTTGGCAGGGTAGCCAGCACCGCCACCCTCGCTGGGTCCTCGCAGAGGGGGACTATGCTCTGCGGGAGGATCAGGTTCTCCGGGATGAAGGTGTCTCCCGTCACGTTCCGCACCAGGACCTCCAAGGCCTCCTGGGTCAGGTCGCTTCCCTCCCCACGGTGGGTCCTGCTGCAATCGTTGAGGCCGGTGAAGCTCCACGCCGGTCGCGGCCGCTGCTTCAGGGGGGCGATCCGGCGCTTCACGAAGTCCCCGAGCACGTGCCACGAGGTGAGGCCGCTCTCCGCCAGCGACCTGATCTTGTCCAGCACGGAGTCGAACTCCGGCTGCAGCGACGGCTTGGCCCTCCAGGATGCTTTGTCGGAGGCGGGCCCCTCGGTTGGCAGGGCAAGGCGCTCGTTGGCTTCGGTGGCGGCGATCACCCAATCCCTGCGCCACTCCTCCCACCTTCCGCCAGCAAGACCGGGAATGTAAGGAGTCGGCAGGTCACTCCTTATCTGGAAGTAGTATCCCCCCACTTCGTCCTTGCTCCTTCCGGACCTCACCAGAATGAAGAAGTAGCGGAAGAGGATGACGCAGGGGTGCACTCCCACGAACATCTCGCATAAGTGCACAAAGATGGATGCCAGGAGGAGGGAGTGGGGCGTCAGATGCTGAAGTTGGAGGCCGAAGTCTTCCAGCAGC
This sequence comes from Panicum virgatum, assembly GCF_016808335.1. Taxonomy (NCBI): domain Eukaryota; kingdom Viridiplantae; phylum Streptophyta; class Magnoliopsida; order Poales; family Poaceae; genus Panicum; species Panicum virgatum. The sequence continues at coordinate 52,895,454 of NC_053142.1, forward strand.
AGTAGCAGGAATGAAGAAATCGGCAGTCCCACGCCGGCGGAGATGTGCGAGGTGAATAACACAAACTCCCCGGCGTGGAGGTTGCCAAGAGGAACCGAGCCTGCTCGAACCCCCCAGCCGGTTTCCTGTGCACTCCACCCAAGTAGGCGGCGCACTGTGTTCAACTCTCCCTCGGTCTGGAAGCGGCGGGGATGAACAAGGGATGCCATTGCTTAGTGGAGGTGAGAGGAAGCCGGCGCAGGGGAGCAAGGGGCAAGGAAAGCTCGAAAGCAAAGGGGCGCAAGGGATGGAAGGAAGAAGGCGAAAGTGGGAAAGAAACCATGGAATGTGGTTCACCCCAATATAAAGCCTGACTCATCCGGCGCACCCCGGAACCGTCGCTGGAACCCAAGCGACGCCCGCACCTAGGGTTAACCGCCCGGTCCATGGCAAGGGGGGCCAGGCCCACCTGTCAGGGAGAGCGGGTAACCAACAAAGGTGTGAAAAGGCGGGATCCGAACCGTCGCCCGCACGCGTGAAGCAAGGCGGAAGCTGAGCTGACGTGCGCGTATTAATCGCAGGCGTGGCCGAGCTTTTCGGGAGCTGCGCCGGTGGTAAATGATCCGTTTACTCCGGCCGCAACAATGCCGAACGTCGCGCGCGTGACTAGGTGAACCACTGTTCGTGGGGCCCATAGTCAGGAAGCCGTTGCGATGTGATGAGGCAGCAACCAACCCGAGGGGTAGTCAAAGCCGGTCAAGACCCCCGCAGAAAGGAGCTTCAAGCTAAACAGAGCCAAATCGCAGAAGTGGCCCCACCTGTGGGTTCGTACCTCCCCCAAGGTGGGCCCGGGGGCCACTGTCGGTACCCTGTAGCAGGGATACCCACTCTTCCTGCAGCAAGGCAGGACCTGCGTAGTTATCCGTAACTGCACGGGAAGGACGGAGTAGCCAGGTCCCACAGGCCAGGCTTTTCCCTCACCAGGCCAACGGCCCCGGACCGTTCCCCGCCTGGGGATGGGTCCGGTGACGCCACGTGTCTCTAAGGAAGGGAAGCTCCGAGCTGACCGCCGAGACCTCGGACCCCCAGAGGGGTCCGGGACCTCCTGCGCCCGTCCGGACTCCCCTCACCATGTAGGGGTCCGGAGCAGCCACGTGTGCCGGAGGCGCGGGATCGTGCGCGAGTCTTCCGCAGGAAGACTCGCCCACCCACCGCATTTAAAGCGATGGACAAGGCGTGCTCTGCCGCCGCGGTACACGAGACAGCCTTTGTCAGGCCCCGCTGTGCACCGCGTATTACCAAGGAGCACAGTGGAGCCGCCTGTGCCGCACCCGCGCAGAGCCTGCCTGCAGCATTAAATGGATACGACAGCACGGCGCTTTTCCATCATGCCGCCTACGCCGCAAGCTACACCACCCGCTTAAGCAACGTGGCGGGCGATGCCACTAGCTACGTCAGGCTCCGTCTCGACAAGACAGCGCCAGGACATGATGGACGAAGGGCTCCGGGAGCAGGCGAGGGAATCCAAGAGAGATCTCCTTTGCCTGCGACGCCATAATATATGAACAGTACGTTATACTGCATCGTTGGACCCACCTATCGGGGACCCAACGGCTGTGTACGCGCCCCCTTGGGATATAAAAGGGAGGCGCTTGCTGCGCACAGGACAATCCAGACAGACTCAAGCCCTTGCAACCTTCTCACTCTCGTGGGAAGGCAATACAACACATAGTGGACGTAGGGTATCACGCTCCGGCGGCCCGAACCACTCTAAATCCTGCCGTGTTCATCGTGTTCTTAAGTGAGATTGATCTAAGACTAGCTAACCCCCGAGTACACACACTCTGGGCTAGGGCGGGTGCCTTCCGCCACCCGGCTGTGGTTAGTAGCACCACGACACCGTCGTGAAGTCTGCACGAGGGACGGCAATAAGGTTTCTGGGCAACGCAACTGTGCGACTGCTCGAAGCTAATCGGCTATGTTCTGCGCTGCTACAATCTGCACTGCATCGTCTCTTCACGAGGATGGAGCGCAGATCTGAGTATAATGATTTGCTACATGAATTTGTGTCAACTCATTTTGCTTTGTAAATTATCTATTCTGTTCGAGATAGCAGTAGCATTGTTGTTTGTATTTTGCCTCAATTTGAAATCTGGTTTTGTTAAACGCATATTTCCAATAGGCAAAACTTAATCCTGCATATTAGCTCTTTCTCTCTCTTAAAAAAGAAAATATGGTTACCTCATCCAACCCTAGTCCGTGTCCTGCGCCGTCAACGAGAGTGCCTGTGCCTGAGGGTCGCGAGTTCGCGGAATCCAGTCAGCAAGGAGCACAAAAGAATTTACATCAACACCAACAACCCCAGCAGCAAACCGATCAAGGTAATTTGAAGAAAAAAAGAGCTTTCTGTTTCAGATGCAAAAGCAGTGGGCATGTTAATGAAGCGTGCAAGGCAGATCTTGATTGTATTATTTGCAATAAGAAGAATTCGCATCTACCATCCTAGTGTCCGATATTAAAAATTCCAAAGCCTAGCGCATCTTTTTTTGGGTCTGGAAAATAGGAACTGGCTTTTGTGCAGATTACTGAGGCGGAGTACAAGTTAGAAGCTCCTGATCGAGCACCTACGGGGCTAATCACGGTTACTGGAGCACAGATTACAGCTGACATTGTTCAAAGTGAGCTGACATTGTCCAAAGTTACATGGCGCGGATTCTTTCTTGGTTGCGTTCCCGGGTGATGAAGCGTTGCAGAGCATGGTCGTCATCGGATATCATCTGAAAAATCATGGTGTCACTCTTACTGTTTCCGTGTGGCAGCACAATCACGATATTATTCCAACTTATGAACTGGAAGAAGTGTGGGTTCATATTACCAGAGTGCCGCATGCGTACAGAAACTATTTGGTTTTCTGGGCCCTAGGAACAGTAATATGAACTACTCGGGAAGTGAACATGTACACATACAGATAGATGGGAATCTGTTGGTATTTCTTAACTCCTATAGAGAATTTCGCAAGCGCACGAAAATACCGTTGTAGCACTTTACCCGGAAGTATTCAGGGTATCGTATTTTCCACGAGGAAGGGAGGTGTAACGGCCTTTGAGCTAGTTCAGCCATGAGAACAAGAGGTAGGATAGCCTAGGTAGCATGGTTTATCTAAGGAAAAGGATCAAGGTAGGCTACGCTCTGCTGCTATTCATTTACTTCGGACACCGGTCTGACCCTGGTCTGTCAGGGACCTCCAGTATCGCTCTATGTCGAACCCAGGGGGGAGTACACTAACCACGCAGACTGTCTCCGTAGCGGACGGACATGGCTGTCACGACCTGCCGTCTACCCCACAATGCCAGCTGAACTCGAGACAAACAAAGGTAATCTAGGGCCTAGGCACCACATCTAATCCTTCGATTACTACTCTAGCGGCGATCAGGGTTTACCCGTCTTTATCAGGGGCCCTCTACTAGTGTATCAGTCACAAGAATGGACGATGAACCCACAAACGAATAACAACAGATAATAACTTTACCAAGAACATAACCAAAAGATAAACTCAGGTACTTACTCAAATGATTCGCACCTGTCGAGGTACAAGCCGAAGAAGGATGCCGACAAGCCCGGCATTCCTTCCCACTTCTCCTCACACACTCCCTATCCTAATCTACATCTTTTCCCCCACCAAAGTGTATCTTCAATTGTGTTGTTGTGTGTTGAATGGGGGCTCTCCTCCTCCTTATATAGCCTATCCAAGGGTGGATCCATGGTTAGATGTGCGAGATGGTACTATGCATGTCCGGAATGGATGTAGGGGAGGCGTGGGAGACTGCTGGAGAAAGCTGGGCCTGAACGAGCCCAACAAGGGGTCGGCCGAACCCTTTTTGTGGCCTCTTGGGCTCATCTTCGGTCGGTGTATTCCTTGTGGGCTCCTCGTGGGGATCACGGGGCGCATTCCTGTAGATATGTGGGTTTGGCATGTCATTTGGGCCCTAGGATCTATGTGTGCACCGCTGTGATTGTCGGAAGTGTCTTTTCTCTTGGGCTTGGGCTAATTTTCTTCAGGATGTGGGTTCTCTAATTCTCATGCTCACATAGAATGCTCTAATGTGTACTTTTCCCTTTGTATAAGCACGGTTTTCACCCGTATGCAGACATGGCTTCCTGTAAATAGCAATTCACCAAAACTTGTGGAAATGATTAGTATCAAAGTCCTAATTCTAGTTTGGTGTTTGTTTTGGCACAGATCTTTGCAAGAGTTGACGATCAATTTTAGCACTTAAGGACCGTCAACAAGACCCCCACACTTAGCCCTTTGCTCGTCCTCGAGTAAAGGTTGAAGGACTAAGGTGGATGCAACTCTTTTGAATGTAACCTGCATACAAGTTATTCCAAACTTCTTCCAATCCTTGTGAAACTTTCTTTTGAGTGGCTATCATGATATCTTGGGTAATTGAAGAATGGAACAATATAGAATTCAGGTTCCTAGGTCTTCCTGTTGAGAAACTTGGGTTTTTATTTTTGAAAAGAAAGAATAGTCTTGCTCCTCAAATTATTCTCTTGAATCACTCTTTTTTTTTCAAATCCTCACCAAGGCAATGTTGTTGCCTTCTTTTCTCCTATCATTTAATTAGGCTTATGTGGAGCTCAGGAAAGGAGTAAAGAGGCATGCTTGCTTTGCTTGTTTTGCTGAGTCAAAGACTAGATCCAAAAAGAAACAAGCCATAAACCTTGATCAAGATGTGCAAGTGTATGTGGTGATATATATATGTATATATATATATATCTTTTTGGGTGGATGGTGTATGAACTCCTTTTCATGAACCATCTCTCTCTCCTTTATTTCTTTTGGATGTGGGCTATCTTTTTTTTCTTCTTCTCTTTTTTTCCCTTTGACATGCCTTGTGGGCATGTGGCATACCTTCTTTGGGTATGCATTTTTTTTATTGTCATGCCTTATGGGCATGTGGCATACCTTCTTTGGGTATGCATCTTTTATTTCTTCTTCTCTTTTTTTGTATAGCCCACATCCTTGATGGTAACTTTAGAGAGAGAGAGTCATGGTGTGACTTGGAGTTTTATTTTGTGGTGGATGGAAGTTCTTGCTATCTTCTAGTGTAGAAGTATAGCATATGAGTGGACGTGTATGTGATCTTGATCATTGGAGTATGAAAAGTTTCTAACATGGGTTGTAGAATTTGACAAAGCTCAAAGCAATAGACAAGCTGCTAAAGGTTTTTTTCATGATGCTCAAACTTTGGCTCTAGTAGGATTTTTTTCATTAATTTGAGGAGACAAGCTATTGCTGATTTTGTTTTTTTTTTGAAAATAAATCCCAAGTTCTTTGCATGGAAAAACATGGTTCCCTTCATCCAATCATATCACATTAGTCAATTACTTAGACAGTATGTGTTCCTTATGAAGATATTGGTTCACAAGAACTAGAAGGAAAGCAAGGAATAAAGAGTATGCAAGGTTATTCATGGAAGAACATGGAGTGCAAAAATAGGGAGGATTAGCATGGTTCATTGACTTTAGGTTTTATGATCAGCAAAGAAATTATTTAAACTCAAGAACTTAGGGAGTTTGAGGGAGTTTGCAAGGGGTGAGTTGCACGTACCATCGTTGAAGGAGGAAGAAGCGCGAAATGAAGGGAGTCAGCGGTGGCTTGGTCGAACCAAGGGTTCGGCCATCCCTCCCTGGATTCCTTCCGTCCTGTTTTTCAGCGTGTTGGATCGTCGATGTTGTGCACCATATTTGGGGGAGAGATCTCGAACAAGTTTGCGATTGGTGATTTGGAGAGATCTTGCCCACACTTATTCTTGTACCTGGATTTATTCAAATACAAAAGTGGAGACAAGGGACTCTGCCGATTTTGAATACCGGGGAGTCTAAACTTTATTGAATAAAAGAATGCTCTTATTGGGAACACTGAGGTTTTTTTTATTATTTCAAAACTAATATTTTTTTATTTTAATATGTATATGTTTTTTTCATGGCTAGCTAAACATGATTGGGTAACTTAGCAGGGTGGATACATGAGGCAATGATGCACCAGGTGTGTAGGATACTTACTTGGAAGAACTCGCCAAGCAATGAACAATGATGCAAGAGTGAAGCTTTATTTTCATGAAGCAAAGCTTTGCATTTGTTCAGCTTGGTTCCTTGTGCATTTTCCTTCCCATTGGACCAAGGAGCATTGTGTTGAAGTTGGAGTTATGTACGCTGCTCCTAGTGTTTTTTTTTCTCGTTCCTACAAAAGGTTAGTGGACAACAAATACTCGAGAGATGCATGAAGGACTTTGTTTTTGGATTTGTTGCTCACATCCATGCTTTAACATAAATTCAAATTCAAAAGATTTATTTGGCATGGATCCCAAAGTGCTTGCCATCAAGTTCTTTCATGATTTTTTTCAAGAGAGAGATTTTCGAAAGATTTTTTTACTGTTCACCATTTTTTTTAGAAAAGCTCAAACAAGGCTGAGTTAAAATTGCATAAACATAACAAAGGGGTATTTTGACAACATACTCGCTATGATCCTTGAAATCTGATCGGTATTGTCGGGTACCATGATTAGGGGCACCCTAACCAGGGGACTAAAATTGTCCTAAAAACGCAAACACATATTAGGCAACCTGGCTCACGAAGGCCTACAGCCTCCTTCCAATCTGGAAGAAAGGAAAGGACTCAAAGAAGCCCAATACGCGGCCCACGTACACAGTGCGGCCCATCCAAGCCCCCTCGAACCCGCGGGGTGATCTCCGCCTCGCTCGAGGGCTCCCCGCCGATGCCCTCGACCGCGCCCCGCGTCTCCGCCTCGCTCGAGGGTAGCGAGCCTACCCTCGAGAGAGCGGATCGACTCCGCCTCGCTCGAGGCCACCACTCGACAAGAAGGACAAACAGCCCTTCCGCTCACCCGCCCGCCGTACGGAGGCATTAAATACCAACCACTCCTCCATAGTGCCCGGGTCAGACGGTGTCAGGCCGCGATTCCCCATAGTGGCTGTGACCAGAGTCACTGCTCCGCCATTCCGGACGCTGCGGCACCACTGTGGGAACCTGTGATGCTGTGCGAGACGTGCTCGGCACTGCTCCGACCACTGTTCTGCCAACTCCCCATACTTCCCTCGGGCTTTTCCCTCCGCAGGAACCCTCGAACGGCATGGGCACGACCCTCGGAAGCGGCTCCGACCTTGACTAGGACAAGACCTTGGACTGTAGGACACTCGGAACGTCTCCACGCCACACCACACCTGGAGGACGATACCCCCTACAGCAACCACCACGCCGCCCACTGGAGCTACAAGGATGCCGGCGCGATCTCTGCAAGGCCAAGGACGACGCCCAGGACGACTGCACGCCCGGCGCCTCACTCTCCAGTGCGGCACAATATACTTTCTACAGTATTCTGTCATTTGCATGCCCCGATTCGAGGAAGATGATGACTTCTCCCTCCCTCCTGTACATGCACACCGCCCCTCCTCGTGTCTATAAAAGGGGGAGGCGGGCTCTATCTTCTCCATCGACATCCATCCGGGCGAAACACAACACTCAGCAACACTCACAGAGCACATACGCTCTTCTGAGCCCCGATATTGGCACTCGCCTCAATCAACTCCTCCTCTAGTAGAGACCTGGGAGCTTCCCTCCCTCTCTCGCCTCGTTTGTACCCCCTGCTACAGACACCCCCGGTGCAAGACAGTACAGTGCTCTCGCACACCCCTTTGCTGGACGTATGGCCCCCCCCCAGCCGGAACCAGGATAAACCCGTGCGTGACTGTGTTGCCTCCTGCATCAACCATCTGGGACGAGGAACACGCAGCATCATCACTAGTTGGTGCCGGACCACCGGGTCAGGACACCGACAGTTGGCGCGCCAGGTAGGGGAGCGCTGCGTGATATTTCTCTTTTGTTCCCATTTGATCTCCAGGGATGGCGAGCAGATCCAACCCATTTCCCATGGGCGCCTCGGATCCGCTCCCAGCGGGATACGAGATTCGGTTTGGGAGCCTTGAGTTTAGGGCAACCGGCAACGGTTACCTCATGGAGCTCCTCTCGCCCAGACGCAACCCCGACGCTCCGACTTCACCAGCCCGGCGCAACAGGCGTTCGGGCCAGTGCTTGCGACATGCGCGCATGGAGCGGCACAGGGCGGCACGCCTCAGCTCCCCCCCCGTGGGTTGAGGTTGGCATGTCACCGCTCAGCGTCGCGGCCGACGGAGCCACCACTTCGTCATCACGTGCTCCGGTGCCATCTGCGCCAGCCCCACCATCGACTGCAGTCCCAGTGCCTCCCAGGGAGGGCGCGACTGCACCGTCGCCCTTTCCCTTCGGGATGCGCAACGCTGCCACCTATGCCTCTTCATCTAGCACCAACTTCACCGAGTACGAGGATCTACCGGGTCATCACCTCCTCTCGATCTACAACCTCATTGCGTCATCTCCTGACAACTCCTACCCCGAGACGGCGAGCTCGATCGCCGACGACATCAACTTCTTCATGGACAACTTCACGGCTGAGGAGGCCGAGGACTACTCCGGGGTTCGCGACCTCAGCGCTTTTCGCTCATTCCAGCTCGCGGCGGCATACTGCCTCACCTGCTCCGAGGACTCCAGCGAAGGGGATTACGATCCCACTCGAGAGTGCTTCATGGTCCAGCTCGCGGACGGGCAAACCGACGACACTCCGGGCAATAACGGGAACGGTGGAGCAGACCCGCAGGCAAACCAAGCGGTGGTACTTGTCGCGACCCCTTCCTCTTCATCAAGCTCGGCGGCGCGGCAGGCACAGCTGGCGCAACTCAGGGAGCTTCAAGCCAGGCTCGACGAGCAGCAGCGCACCGCGCGTGGCGCACAGGCCCGGGCGGCGGGGCACGTCGCCCGGGAACGGATCCTAGCTGACAACATCGACAGACCACCGGAACTGAAGACGGCCAGTGAGAAACTCGTCGCTATGGCCTACCTACTCCAAGCAATGCCCGAGCCATCTACGACTTCGGGTCGCAACCTGTACCACGAGGTGCAGGTGCTCATCGAGCAGGCTGCTGTGCAGCAGGCCGAGAGCTCTGTGTCTCGCATGCGCTCGACAGTCCCGAAGACCGGAGGTGCAGCACACTAGGGCCGCGAGGCCTCGGTGCACTCTCCCCCAGAAGGAAAGGGCAAGGCAGCCGCAGCGGACGGGGCGAAGGCACCCTCGGTGCACGACCACATCGGAAGGACTCCCACAAGGGAGCAACTCCACGACACGCGCGGACACGCCGGCGACGGCGACACGTGCAACAACATCAATGGTAGGAAGTACACCCCTCGACGGGGTGGTCGCTTCGACCACGAGCACGACAGGGGCGAGTCACCGGAGCCTCCGGGCACCCGTGTGTTCAGACGGGAGATTCGTACTGCTCCCTTTCCCCCGCGCTTTCGACAGCCCACCACCCTCGTCAAGTACTCGGGCGAGACCAATCCCGCGGTCTGGCTCAACGACTATCGCCTAGTATGCCAGCTGGGTGGTGCGACGGACAACGCGGTCATCATCCGCAACCTCCCCCTTCACCTCATTGACGCCACACGAATATGGTTCGAGCACTTGCCCGTGGACCAGATCCACGACTGGGCCGACCTAGTCAAGATCTTTGTGGGCAACTTCCAGGGCACTTGCGTGCGTCCTGGGAACTCCTGGGACCTCAAAAGGTGTCGGCAGAAGCCCAATGAGTCCTTGCACGACTACGTGCGGTGCTTCTCCAAGCAATGCACTGAGCTCCCCAGCGTCACCCACGTCGAGGTCATCAATGCCTTCCTCGAAGGCACGACGTGCAGGAACCTGGTGCACGAGCTTGCGCGAAGCCGTCCCGCCAGTACCAACGAGCTGTTCGATGCCGCCACCAACTACGCCGCCGGCGAGGAGGTAGTTGGTGCCATCTTTGATGACAAGGCAAACAAGCGCAAGGAAGATGCGCCCGCAGAGGGCAGCAGCGCCAAGACCAACACCCCCGCCAAGAAGCAAAAGCGGGGGAAGAAAGGAAAGAAGCCGGCCCCACCGAACCAGTGCGGACCGAGATAGGCGGAGGACTCCGACGAGGCCTTCGTCGCTGCCCCGGACCTCAAAGGACCCCAAGGCTCCCCTCGAGGCGGTGGCGGCCTGTTTGACAACATGCTCAAGAATCCCTGCCCTTACCACAAGGGCTCGGTCAACCACACCCTCGAGCAGTGCGAGATGCTCCAGAAGTACTATAACCGTGTCGCGCATCACGACGAGGACAAGAAGAAGGATGCTGGCGACAAAGGTGGAAACGACGAGTTCCCCCCGGTGGAGAACGCCTTCTTCATCTTCGGTGGGCCGACTACGAACATGACCTCTCGGCAGCTCAAGCGCGAGCATCGGGAAGTCTTCTCCGTCACCAAGGCCACGCCATCTTACCTCGACTGGTCAGAGGATACCATTTCCTTCGGCCGCGAAGACCACCCCGACTACGTCCCCCACCCGGGACGGTACCCACTTGCTGTCGACCCCATCATCGGCAACACTCGCTTCACCAAGGTGCCCATGGACGGAGGCAGCAGCTCAACATCATGTACGCCCACACCTTGGAGCTCATGGGGATCGGATTGGACAAGCTCCGCCCCAGCAAGTCGCCATTTCATGGCTTGGCGCTGGGGAAGCGAGTCCAACCCCTCGGCCAGATCGACCTACCCGTCTGCTTCGGCACAGCAGCCAACTTCCGCAAGGAAGTGCTCACCTTTGAGGTGGTGGGGTTTCGGGGAGCCTACCACGCCATCCTTGGCCGTCCCTGCTACACCAAGTTCATGGCCATCCCCAACTACACCTACCTCAAGCTGAAGATGCCGGGTCCAAAGGGTGTCATCACCGTCGGCTCTTCATTTGAGCACGCCTACGAGTGCGACATCGAGTGCATCGAGCATGCGGAGGCTCAAGCGGAGGACGAGGCCCTCGCAGCCACCCTCGACAAGATGGTAAGAGAGGCCTTGGACTCCATGCACCGGCACGCGGGCAGCTTCGAACCTGCCGAAGGTATCAAGAAGGTGCCTCTCAACCCGAATCACCCTGACGACAAGGCGTTGCAGGTCAGCGCCACCCTCGACAGCAAATACGAAGTGGTGCTTGTCGACTTTCTCCGCGCCAACGCAGACATCTTTGCGTGGATTCCCTCGGACATGCCTGGCATACCGAGGGAGGTCGCCGAGCACTCCCTTGACATCCGACCTAACTCCAAGCCGGTGAAGCAGCGCCTGCGACGCTTCGACGAGCTCAAGTGCTGGGCAATCGGCGAGGAGCTGCAGAAACTTCTGGCGGCCAGATTCATCAAGGAGGTATTCCATCCCGAGTGGCTAGCTAATCCTGTATTAGCAAAGAAAAAGAATGGAAGTTGGAGGATGTGCGTAGACTACACTAGTTTAAATAAAGCATGTCCGAAGGTTCCCTTTCCTTTGCCGCGTATTGATCAAATTGTTGATTCAACTGCGGGATGCAAACTTTTATCCTTTCTTGATGCTTATTCTTGTTACCACCAAATCAAGATGAAAGAGTCCGACCAGCTCGCGACCTCTTTTATCACACCATTCGGCATGTACTGCTATGTCACGATGCCTTTTGGCCTCAGAAACGCCAGAGCTACATACCAACGGTGTATGCTTCACGTATTCGGGGACCATATCGGGCGGAACGTAGAGGCATATGTCGATGACATCGTTGTAAAATCCAGGAAGGCGAACGACCTGGTCGCTGATCTCAGGATCGTGTTCGATTGCCTAAGGGCCAAAGGGGTAAAACTCAACCCGGAAAAATACATTTTCGGGGTACCTTGAGGCATGCTCTTGGGCTTCATTGTCTCCCAGCGGGGCATTGAACCCAACCCTGAGAAAGTCTCGGCCATCACTCGGATGGGACCGATCCGGGACCTAAAGGGGGTACAAAGGGTTATGGGATGCCTGGCGTCCCTTAGCCGATTCATCTCGCGCCTCGGCGAGAAATGCTTGCCTCTGTATCGGCTCCTAAGGAAGTCCGAACGCTTCACGTGGACCCCCGAGGCTCAATAAGCCCTGACAGGCTGAAGGCATCGCTCACTCATGCCCCCATTCTCACACCACCCATAGATGGCGAGCCCCTCTCCCTGTACGTAGCTGCGACGACCTAAGTGGTCAGCGCGGTGATCGTTGTCGAAAGACAAGAGGAGGGCCATGCTTTGCTTGTCCAACGGCCGGTGTACTACATCAGCCAAGTGTTGTCCGAAACCAAGACACGCTATCCGCAAATCCAGAAGCTGCTATACGCGGTGGTCTTGGCTCGGTGCAAGCTGCGCCACTACTTCAAGGCCCATCCCGTCACCGTGGTCTCGTCTTTCCCTCTGGGAGAGATAGTCCGCAACAGGGAATCTGAGGGTAGAATTGCCAAGTGGTCTTGGCTCGGTGCAAGCTGCGCCACTACTTCGAGGCCCATCCCGTCACCGTGGTCTCGTCTTTCCCTCTGGGAGAGATAGTCCGCAACAGGGAATCTGAGGGTAGAATTCCCAAGTGGTCCGTGGAGCTGATGGGAGAAACTCTCACCTACGCGCCTCGCAAGGCGATCAAGTCCCAAATCTTGGCCGACTTCGTCGCTGAGTGGACGGACACCCAGCTGCCCCCACTGCAAATCCAAGCTGAATGCTGGACCATGTACTTCGATGGGTCGGTGATGAAAACTGGCGCTTGCGCCGGCCTTCTCTTCATCTCACCCCTTGGAGAGCACATGCGCTACGTAATTCGCCTACACTTCCCTACGTCCAACAACATGGCAGAGTACGAAGCCCTCCTCAGTGGCCTCCGCATCGCCATCAAACTCGGCATCAAGCGCTTCGACGTACGCGGTGACTCTCAGCTCGTCATCGACCAAGTGATGAAGGAGTCTAGCTGTCACGACCCGAAGATGGAGGCATACTGCAACACAGTATGCCGCCTCGAAGACAAGTTCGACGGCCCAGACCTCAACCACGTCCCGCGTAAGGACAACGAGGATGCCGATGAGTTAGCCAAGTTCGCGTCAGGGCGGACCACCGTCCCCCGAACATTTTTGCCCGCGAAATCGCCAAGCTCTCTGTCGATTTCAAGGATCCGGCGGAACCGGGCCCCTCGAACGCCGAGCCCCCCGGCGGGAATCCCTCGGCGGATGAGGCCGAGCCCATGGATTTAGATTTGAGGGTTTAGGGTTAGGGTTTAGGGTTTAGGTTTAGTGTTTAGGGGTTTAGGGTTTAGGTTTTAAGGGTTTAAGTAGGGATTAGGG